>NC_056735.1:830999063-831299063 GCF_019279795.1 Protopterus annectens
TAAGAGGTATACTGCAAGTGTACAACTAAGACAAACTATATAAAGCAATACTAATAGAAAGTACTGGATCACAGCAGAGGATTGGATGGTTATTGAACTATTTCATTGTTATGTAAAGCTTGGCATTAAATACCATAGTCCAGGGTATGCTATAACAGAATAACTATGTTGTTATAAAAGGCATAGTAACAAAATTTGATAGTCTGTTTTTATTTATGAAACAGAATACAGGAGTTTGTAAAGTGTTTTCTGGACTACTGAACAGTCAGTTTGATTTCAGTATAGTCCAGTGAAAAAAAAACAGAAAGGTGGCAATACTAATGACGCATGATCTGAAGTCACTCTAACCTAGCAGTTTTTCAGGTGTTCCACTGTAAGTGAATGGAAGTGTAGTCAGACTACAAATAGTAAGGCTACATATACTGACAAACTGTTCTCTCTAAGTGTTTTATGGGAGAGATTTAGCTTTCCAAAGGAAAAAAAATCTCATTAAGATGTCTGCCCTCATGAGTAAAAAATAAAAATACAATTAGGAATGTTAGGAATGAGTACTTATTTTGCTGCAGGCAGCTGTGGGAGGTGCAATAATTCATGGCAATATATATATATATATATATATATATATATATATATATATATATATATATATATATATATATATATATATATATATATATACAGTGTATGTATGTGTAGGTTTATCTTTGAAACCACGAATCACAATGGTTCGAGTGCTCATATGAGTGACTCGAAACCACGAAGCTGGACATGTCGACGGACCTTAATGTTTGAAAAACAGCAAATCGAAAAGCAGATTTGCTTTTTTTCGGACATTAATGTAAAATAAACAATAAATAAAGCAGGGGGAGCAAGCCCTCATGCACCACCCATGTGGGGGGTTGTGCCCCCCACATCCTCCTACTTTATGATTCTAACTTCGAGATCGCACTACAGTGGAGAAAGGAACCATTTCCTGTTTCCCACTATAGTGCAATCTGCCCCAGAATGTCGAATGTGCAATGAGAGAAATGTGCTCATTGCACATTCAAACCTTTTTCCATTCAGCATTTGCAAACTTTGCAGACTGCCTTACATTTGCGGTTCGCCCTTGTGTAATACGCACGTGTAAAGGTAAACCTATATGTATATATACATAGATATATATATATATATATATATATATATATGTCTACCTGAAAACATCGACAATGAGAACACCGACACCAGAAGATCGACAACGGAGAAAACCAACAGTACAGAATCCCAACACTGAGAACACCGACATGTTAAGGTAAGTGTGCGATAGGGTCAGACGTTAGCGTCAGGGTGTGGGTAAGGTAAGTGTGCGATACTGACGGAGTTTAAGTTTAGGAGCGGGTTAAGTGAATTAGAGTTAGGGTGTAGGTAAGGTAAGTGTGCGATAGTGGTGGACTTGAGGGTTAGGGGCGGGTTAAGTGAGTTAGGGTTAGGGTGCGGGCAAGGTAAGTGTGCGATAGTGACGGACCTTAGGGTTAGTGTTTGGGTTAAGGTTAGTGCATAGATAGTTGTGTTTGTAAGGTTTAGTGTAGGTTTGTAAGGTTTTTGGTGTGCTTATGTTGTGTGTGTGTTTTTTGGAAGGTATTTGTTTTGTTGTTTGTCGGGATTTTGGTTTATCGGGCATGTGAAGTTTTGTGTTTTTGAACTTTTTTTTTTTCGGTGTTATTGTGTCGGTTATCTCGTTGTCTGCGTTTTTAGGTTGACCCATGTACATATATATATATATATATATATATATATATATATATATATATATATATATATAAATATATATATATATATATATATATATATATATATATATATATATATATATATATACACACACACACACACACACACACACACACACACACACACACACACACACCTGATTGTTTGTGTTTTTCATCATTTGTCCACAATTGTCCTTTAAACAAAAGTTTAATGGCATTTTCTAGTCCCTGTCACAGAAAATTCAGATGATAGGTCTCAGATGAGTGATAAAACAACTTACATAACAGAACGTAAAAGGTAACAGCTAATTCAGCCTTGCTTATTTGATTCACTTCCAGCAAAGAAAAAATTACAATTTTTCACTTGATGTTATTCTTTCAACTTTTTGCTGCAACTTGACAGTAAACAATTAAATACTCATGTCACACAATTTTCCCAATGTTTTAAAGTTTACATTTCTGATCTATCTCTATAGACAAAAACATTTCCAACTTGTATACATTGCTATACATTTCACTGCATGCTAGCTGTTTGTAAAAATGGCTTATTTTACATATTTATAGATAGTCTTAACAATTCTCCCTGTGTAACATGCACAAGTCTGTATATAGGGTAGACTAAGAAAACTGGGACACTCAGTAAAGATAAGATTTTAGTTTTCTCAACTTTTAATCACTTGCATGATAACAGATGGGTGGAACCACAACTATGCCTCAGCTCTCAGCTCATCTTGGTTTTATTAGTAATAACATTCATTTTCACTCTGTTTGGGTGGGAAGTAAGTGGCTGGCAAACAATAGTCCTCTCATTCTGGAGTGATGGAATTTATCTTCTTTTTCTGTTGGACTGCCCACTTGGAGAATGCTGGAAATATGTTCCTTATGTGCAGAGACTTGTGGAAGTTTCCCTTTTCAAGCAGCCTCAGCTCTCAGAAGGGAACATCCAAATAAGGCATAGCATAGTACAACTCTAGAAAGCACATAGAAGCCAACAGAATTTGGGCATAGAAGAAAAAATACTCTATCTCCCTGCAGGATAGTAGATAAAATCTCTTGCTCTGAACTTTCTATCCTGGTGTTATCCAGGGCCAGGGAAAAATGGAATAAATAATGTATTCCACAAATCTGGGAGTCTCTGGGATATAAATCTGTCCCACCAACAAGTCAAATTGATGTCACAGACCAGGTTGAGGTCAAGCATGTGGGTTACTCGAGTGGAGCTTGACTTGGGGATATGCAGCAGTCCCATCAAGGCGGGGTCTGAGACTGCTTTGTATGTCAGACAGTGGTCACCTCTGAGGAGTCTGTATGAATCTGAGTGGACGCATAGGGCTTTTAGCCTATCTGTGTATGGTAGATGTTTGAGGCCCTGTATTCTCTTGATGAGGAACCTCTGTGGTCTTTCCAGCTGCTGCATGTGCTTTGCAAGGTACATGCTGAAAGAGGGATTGTACTCGATAATGGGCCTTGTAAGGGAAGAATATAGGGATATAATGACCTCCTTGTCCCTGGGTGAGATACCCTTACTTATGAGGTGGGCCATGTAGAAAGCTTTCCATACAATGTAAGTAACAAGGTGGTCAAAAGTCAAGTTGCTGTCAACCTAGGTGCCCAAATCACTCACAACTGATTGCATGTTTAGCACATTGCTCTTCATGTGATAATTTGTGGGAACATCACTCTCCCCAAAGGGGATGATGATAATGCATTTTTTGGTATTCAGCTTGAGGTCATATTTCTGGCACCAGTCATTTGTTTGGGTGAGATCCTTTTGGAGGAAGCCCACATCACTAGGGGAAGTGATAACAGAACCTAGCTTTCAGTCATCTGCAAACCTGGTCAGCCATAGTCCACTGGTTTTGGCCTGCACCTCAGAAAAGTATATCCCAAATAACAGAGGCACCAAGACCGATCTTTGGGGTATGCCACTCGTTATGGGTATACTACTTGAAGTGGCTTTCCCTATTTTGACTTGGTGGGTTCTATCAGTCAGCCATTTTGCTACTCATCTGGTAACATATGGATTGATGCCTAGTTGAGAGAGTTTATTTTTTATGCCCAAGTGGGGAATAGTGTCGAAGGCTTTGGCCAGGTCAAGGAAGGCAGCATTCACCATCTTCCCCTCATCCATGGCTTTGGTGACTGTCTCAAAGAAGTTGACCAAATTTAACAGACATGGCCTTCTCATAATGAAGCCAACAGTGTGGGATCAAGTGTTTGGAGGTTGCCAATGTCCTTATTAATGAAGTCCATGATAATCAATTCCACGGCCTTACAGATCAGGATAGTTAGGCTTATGGGTCTATAATTTCCCAGATCTGTGGATGCTCCACCCTTGTGCAAAGGGATGACAGTGGCTGTCCTCCACTCAGCTGGGATGAAGTAGGTACTCAGGCTTTGGTTGAATAGGGTGCCTAATGGTGCTGCAAGTGCCTGCCTGAGTTCCTTTAGGATGGAGCCTGGGATGTTATCAGTTCCCAAGGAGGCTGTATTTTTTGCATTTGAGAGGGCAGTGATGACCTGCTCCCTAGATATAAGGGAAAGGGGGCAGGTACTGGGAATGTCCTGATTTACTGATGTGGGACAGAGGGGTGAAGTTTTCACTGAATTGGTCATCCAGCAGGTTATATATATATCTACAGCATTTGTGTATGTGGTGTCCTTGACCACCAGTTCTGTGCAGATCTGGGTGCTTGCTTTGAGATTGCGGGCATATATGAAGAAGTCTTTATGATTGTCTCTAGTAGATGTGGCCAATTTGGACTTGAAGTTTGCTTTGGAGAATTTCACTATTGCTCTTATTTGCTTGTTCAGCCAAAGGTGAGAATGCTTCCAGATGGGCACCTGCATCTTCTTGGTCCTGGACAGCAATTTTTTTTTCCTTTTGTTATAGAGTTTATTTATTGCAGTTGTCCACCAGACAGGCTTACTCTTCTTTGTGGAGGATGATTTTGTCCTGTTGGGTATTCCTAATTCCATGCATGTATAGTACTTTGGTGTAGATTTGGACATTAGTGCCAATTCCTACAGAGTGGGAGGGGACTGTGAATCTTTTTATACCATCCCTCAAGAGGTTGCAATCATCTTTGGAAAAGTTTCTTTTTGTTTGTCCTTAGCTAGAAGGAGGTTGGGTAAGATGATGATTTCGAAAGTGACCACTTTATGGTCGGATTATATCAGGGAGGATGATACTGAAGTGATATTGTAGTGGTTACTCATACTGGTTAATACCAAGTCCAAGATATTATCACCTGTTGTGGGGCTATTGTCTAGTTGTTCCAAGGCATTTGCATTGACAAAATTGAGGAATTTTTGGGCATTTGTGTTCTGACATGAGTAGTTCTTCCAATCTATATTTGGGTAGTTAAAGTCACCCAGGATCAGGGTAAAGGATTGAATCTTGATAGATTTGAAGAGGTCCAGAAAGGTGGAGTGGGCATCTTGAGACAAATTTTCAGGCCTGTAGCTAGCTATGTTTCGAATAGGGGTCTTGTCAATGGGTAACTGCACCTGGAGTGTTTCCTGTGCATCATACTGTTTAACCAGCCTGGAGGTGTGTATGTCTTTGATATATATTGAAACTCCACCTCCTTTGGCTTTGCTGCTGCAGTCTGGGGTCTGAATGTATGATAGGATGAGTAACCAGGTAAAGCTGGGATGCTCTCCACAGCTTTGAACCAAGTTTCTGTGATTGCACAAATGTCAGCATCTTCCAGGTTCCAGGAGGCTCAAGGCTTACTATCTGACTCAGAGACTTTGGGGACAGTTGCACAGGGTCAGAACTCCAAGAAGGGAGCATCACTGAATATGGAAGAAGTTTCAGCCAAAAGGCCAGCCCCAGCCAATAAAGCTCAAAAGAAAAGCAACAGAGATTAATCTAGTCAAAGGGTCACCCTTTCCTGCCTGTCTAAAGTATCACCAGAATCCCAAGGTAACATTTAGGTGGGTCAGCATGGCTAAGTTTAATGGTAGGAGTCAGTCTTCTGAGGATTGTTTGGACGAGTTTATAAATTATTTACCAAAAGAGGGTAGGGTTAGATTGTTTGGCCTAATTCTAGAAAGAAATATTTTTGGTGCCTCTGCAGCTGTTGCTACTGGAGAGGGAAAAGGTTCTGATGTTGGTTACTTTCTACACCCATCATTACCCTGTTTACATAACAGGTCCAAGGAGGACAGTGGTTCAGGGAGGGAGGCCCTATCTCATCCTGATTATTGTGTTCCCCAGTTTGTTGTCCCTCATGGCTACTTTCATCTTTCAATCTCCAATTTCCCAGGGCCTCACATCACAGCACATGTTTGCACCAAAGCCAAAGATAAGATTATTAAAGGGGAGTTTGTAGATATCTTTGACCTAGTGGACTCCAAGGGAATCAAGAAATCTTGGATACAGACAAATTACACAAGTACTTGATAGCAGCCTTAGGAGCCATCAGTATAAAGACATCAGCCAGGACACCGGACAGAAACTGGGATATTTGGTCACTGGATTTTGTGGTGTTTATTGGGGGTGATTATCAAGAAGGTCCCCAGTTGGACACTGCCTCTATTAGCATTCTTTGGAGCCATAAGGGAAGCCACCCTGTGAATGAGGGTTCTGTTAGGTGAATTATGGTCAAAGTTTTAGGAAACTAAAGCACTGGTAAGTCCCTCAGGTGAGAGGTAAAGCATCAGGTGGGAGCAGTCAACAGTAACCACAATCAGCGACAAATAGCTGCAAGTCAAGCTCTTTTTGAACGCAAGTTTATTATCAAGATAAAAAGCGTTTTCGCTGTGAAACAAACCAAAGCAGCTTCTTCAGAAAGAACCATTAAAAAGCTCCACCATTTTCATTTAAATATTCTTAAGGAAGTGTGTCAACAGACGTCACTTCCTAATACAGCGCTAAAACAAATATAAGAATCAAACAGTACACATTTCTCATAAAGCCAATTTTTAAAAAACATTATGTTAAAATGTGTATATATATATATATATATATATATATATATATATATATATATATATATATATATATAAGTGTGTCACAATCACAATTATACACCTACATATATATAAAAATATATATTATAAAATCATATTTTATAAATGAATACACTCTTTCCTATAACTAACATTAACTAAACCTACCAGGGAAATAGACAAACTACCAGGAAAATTATTAGTAAATAGACCTAGTATGAAATTTATCTGAGATAACTTCTCATTTTTAAAACCACTGAAATATTACAATTATCATTTAAACCAGGAGTATTAAAAGCATTAAGCTTTATTTGCCATTCAAGTTCACACAATTCTAACAGAAGGGTAAGCGGACCTCCTCTAATCCTAATGGGAAGATGGTCTATGCCCATGAACGAGAACCTGTGATTTGGATAACTAAATACATGTTTAGCTAATGCATTGTCCTGTTTGTTGGTCCTAATGGCATAAACATGTTCATATATACGTTGATGGAACTTGCGATCCGTCTTGCCAGTGTACAATGCAGGACAGTCGTTACAAAACGCTGCATATACTACTGATTTAGTATCACAATTAATTGTATGGTGTATCCCATATTTTACTTCAGTAACATGGAAGGAAAGTCCTACTTTAACAAAGTTACACCAATTACAGGCCCCACATGTTGTTGACCCTTTACATCTATAAAATTGGTTAGTGATCGGTTTAGTTTGCAGTAGTTCTTTCAAATTCTTTCCTTTCCTGAAAACTACTCTAGGAAAGGGTCCTAACCTTTCAGAAAGCAATATATTATTACTGATGAATTGCCAATTCTTCGATATAATATTACATATTTCACTAGAGTCATTACTGAAGGTCGTAATAAAACTAGTAGGGAATTTTCCTTTATTTTGTCTCAAATATCCAATTTGAGACAAGTCAGGTACCAAAATTCCCTGTGCACCCTCAGAGTTAAAGTTGACATCGATCACTGTATTAGTAATTTCTAAATCATTAAATTCTTTCAATAACGGTTTATAAAAACCGGTAGATCATTTGTACTCTATTTCTACAATGATCTCATCTATAAGGGTGTCTGGATAGCCCCTGTTAATGAATTGGCTTCTCAAAAAATACATTCCTGGTTAAAGGAAAAAGCTGTGTTACACATACGGACAGCTCTAACCAATTGTCCTTTTACTATTGCTCTCTTCTGTTTGAAGGGGTGCAAGCTAATAAAGTGAAGTAGAGAATTGCAGTAGGTGGATTTTCGAAAAACGCTAGATAAATACATCCCAGCTCTTCCATCCTTACTCAGTTTAACATCTAAATAGTCAATCTCTTCGGTGGAAAAATGGTGAGTGAATTTGAGAAAGCTTGTTATCTGATTCATATAGCTAACTAAAGTTTCTGCTTCAGTTAAACTGACTTGAAACAAAATGAAGATATCATCAAGATATCGTGTGTACAAGAGGAGTTGTTCCTTGAATATTGGGTTTGTAAGAATACATTTGTTTTCCCAAAAAGCCATAAAAATATTGGCTATGCTTGCACCACACGGGGAGCCCATGGCTACTCCCTGTTTTTGAAGATAAAATTTATTGTCAAAAAAAAAATTGGATCCTAAAACTATACCCAGTAGTTCAAGGCAGTTTAACTGAAGCAGAAACTTTAGTTAGCTATATGAATCAGACAACAAGCTTTCTCAAATTCACTCACCATTTTTCCATCGAAGAGATTGACTATTTAGATGTTAAACTGAGTAAGGATGGAAGAGCTGGGATGTATTTATCTAGCGTTTTTCGAAAATCCACCTACTGCAATTCTTTACTTCACTTTACTAGCTTGCACCCCTTCAAACAGAAGAGAGCAATAGTAAAAGGACAATTGGTTAGAGCTGTCCGTATGTGTAACACAGCTTTTTCCTTTAACCAGGAATGTATTTTTTTGACAAGCCAATTCATTAACAGGGGCTATCCAGACACCCTTATAGATGAGATCATTGTAGAAATAGAGTACAAACGATCTACCGGTTTTTATAAACCATTATTGAAAGAATTTAATGATTTAGAAATTACTAATACAGTGATCGATGTCAACTTTAACTCTGAGGGTGCACAGGGAATTTTGGTACCTGACTTGTCTCAAATTGGATATTTGAGACAAAATAAAGGAAAATTCCCTACTAGTTTTATTACGACCTTCAGTAATGACTCTAGTGAAATATGTAATATTATATCGAAGAACTGGCAATTCATCAGTAATGATATATTGCTTTCTGAAAGGTTAGGACCCTTTCCTAGAGTAGTTTTCAAAAAAGGAAAGAATTTGAAAGAACTACTGCAAACTAAACCGATCACTAACCAATTTTATAGATGTAAAGGGTCAACAACATGTGGGGCCTGTAATTGGTGTAACTTTGTTAAAGTAGGACTTTCCTTCCATGTTAATGAAGTAAAATATGGGATACACCATGCAATTAATTGTGATACTAAATCAGTAGTATATGCAGCGTTTTGTAACGACTGTCCTGCATTCTACATTGGCAAGACGGATTGCAAGTTCCGTCAACGTATATATGAACATGTTTATGCCATTAGGACCAACAAACAGGACAATGCATTAGCTAAACATGTATTTATTTATCCAAATCACAGGTTCTCGTTCATGGGCATAGACCATCTTCCCATTAGCATTAGAGGAGGTCCGCTTACCCTTCTGTTAGAATTGCTTGAACTTGAATGGCAAATAAATCTTAATGCTTTTAATACTCCTGGTTTAAATGATAATTGTAATATTTCAGTGGTTTTAAAAATGAGAAGTTATCTCAGATAAATTTTCATACTAGGTCTATTTACTAATAATTTTCCTGGTAGGTTGTCTATTTCCCTGGTAGGTTTAGTTAATGTTAGTTCTAGGAAAGAGTGTATTAATTTATAAAATATGATTTTATAATATATATTTTTATATATATGTAGGTGTATAATTGTGATTGTGACACACTTATATATATACACATTTTAACATAATGTTTTTTAAAAATTGGCTTTATGAGAGATGCGGACTGTTTGATTCTTATATTTGTTTTAGCGCTGTATTAGGAAGTGACGTCTGTTGACACACTTCCTTAAGAATATTTAAATGAAAATGTTGGCGCTTTTTAATGGTTCTTTCTGAAGAAGCTGCTTTGGTTTGTTTCACAGCGAAAATGCTTTTTATCTTGATAATAAACTTGCGTTCAAAAAGAGCTTGACTTGCAGCTATTTGTCGCTGATTGTGGTTACTGTTGACTGCTCCCACCTGATTTCTTGGATTTCGTTTGTTTGGTGTGTCTTTTTTCTTGGTTTGAGAGTTAAAGCATGCCTACATATGTCTCAGTGCCATGCTAGATAAGCCAACTGCCACTCACACTGATGCAGGAGGTGGAACTATAAAGGAAGCAAAGTTTTGCTGGGCTTTCAACCATGGCAAATGCCTTTGGCCTGCCTGCAAATATAGCCACTTGTGTTTGGGATGTAGGAAAGGTCACCTTGCCACCAGATGCTGGGGGTTAGTTGGCAGGGACTAGCTTGTTTTTCCCCACTTCTCAGGCAGAAGGGGAGGTTTGGGAGGCGTAACACCTCTCTTCAAGTTAAGCAATCTTTCCATGGCTGGGGGGGGGGCAGGTTGGCAGGGATCTTGAGTGTGGTACAAAGGCATTCAGAGATAGTTTATTCAACTGCACAAGTTTAATAAAACAGACAAATAAAGTGAAGCACTTTTTGTCTGGTTCAGTGACCGGACTTCTTCAGACAAAACTTCCCAAAAGAAGGGGAGGTTGGGGAGTTGTAATACCTCTCTTCAAGTTAAGCAACCTTTCCATGACTGCAGGGGGGGGGGGTGTGGCAGGGATCTTAAGTGTACCACAACAGGCTCATTACCTCATTCACCTAAATAAATTGATTCACCTTTTGTCAGTTTATCCAGATCAAAAGGCGACAGACACTCTTATGAAAGGCTTTTCCAATGGCTTTCTTATTCATTCCACAGCTTTGTTGGATTGTAAGTTAGTTAAAACTCTGTCATCTATTAAGGGTCACAATAAAATTGTTGCTATGCTGATAGAGAAAGAATGCTCAGCTGGCAGGATATTTGGCCCCTTTTCCACCCACTCCCTTTGGCCTGCTTTTAAAATTTCCCCCATTCGTCTTGTTTCCAGGAAACAGGAAGGTGAATTCATGTCGATTCATCATCTGTCCCACCCTGCAGGTGGCTCACTCAATGATTTCATCGACAAATAGCTGTCCAAGATACATTACTCTTCTATGGACCAGTCAGCTTAGGTCATTTTGGGCTATTCTGACCCCTTTCTCTACAAGATGGATATCAAGTCCTCATTCGACCTTCTTCCCATGAGACAGGAAGATTGGCCTATTTAGGTTTTCATTTTGAAGGAAATTTATTTTTTGACAATGCAAAGCCAGTGGAGTGCTCTGTGACTTGTTCTACCTTTGATCTGTTTAGCATAGTCTTGCAATGGTGCTGGCAGCTGTGGGCACCCATCCTTTCAGCAGTCCACTACTTAGATGATTTTCTGATAGTGAGGGAGGGCCAGGATGGTGCAGTAGAGGGCATGTCTATCTTTATATTTCTTTGTTTTGAGTTGTGAGTTCCATCAGAAGGACCAAGCCAAGTCTTGACCTTTCTGAGTTTAAAAGTTGATACTGTTGATAAATCATTCAAGCTTACTTTACCCAAACTTCAACATGTTCGGCAATTACTTGGGAGGTTTTGGGGATCTAGCACAGCTCGCGAAGGGGGAATCATGAAACTACTTAGGTTGTTGAATTTTGCCTGCAGGGCAGTTTCTCAGGGCAGGACCTTTCTGTTGTCCATTTTTGACTTGAAAGGGAGCAAGCCCAAACATAACTTTGTATGATAGACCAGAAAGGTCAAGGATGACCTTTGCCTGTGGTTCAGGTTTTTGAGTCAGTTCAATGGAGTATCATTTTGGCAGTCCCCTTGAGTTTTCTCCAGTGACCTCAAGGTTTTCACAAAAGCAGCTGGAGTATCTGGTATAGGAGGTTATGTCTAAGGCAACTGGTTTGCTGAAAGGTGGCTGGAAGGCTGATCCGAGACGATGAGGAAGGACATTACATTTTTGGAAATACTTTCCATCTGAGTGGCGGTCTTCTTAAGTTAGGACTGGTTACATAACAAAAGGGTGTTTTTTTCACTTGGATAATATCTCAATGGTTTGTTCTCCTCAATAAATGATCTTTCCACTTGGTTATCAGGCATTTAGTTTTGCTTAGTTTGGAAACTAATTTGTCTTTTTCTTGTGTGCATACACCTAGTCATCGTAATCCTTTAGCTGACAGTCTTTCCTGGTTTCAGTTTGCAAGGCTTCACCAGTTGGCCAAGCACTCAGATCTAAAGGAAACTTCAGTTCCTGCAGAGGTCTGGTTAATACAAGAAGAGTAGCAGTATTACTATTGGTCATCTCCTGGGCCAGCAATACCAGGAAGGCATATTCTTCATCCTTTCAAGTTTTTAAGGCTTTCTACAGGTCTTTGACTTCTGGTCCCTGGGCATGGGTTGTGCAGTTGTTACTTCATTTTCTAGTGGTCAGGCCTTCAGTGGGTGACTCACCTAAAACCAGGGTGCTGTTAGCAGCTTTGAGATGGTTGGAGTGGTTTTGGGGCTTTCAAGAAGTACCTGGCCACTTGTTGATTATGAAGTTGCTCAGGGGCCTGGAGAATATTTGTAGGCTTTACTAGGATTCCAAGAAGCCTATTAGGTGATAACACCTTTCCCTTGTTGTGTTAGGTCGGTATCATACTCTGGGTGATTTCCATGCATTTTTTACATTAGCAGCTTTTCTAATGTCTTTATATGTGGGTGCCTTTCATGTTAATGAACTACTCTTTTACCTTTGTTGACAAGACTTTGTCATTCACACAGATTTTATACTGATATGGGTAAAGAAATCTAAGATGGATCAAGCTGGCAAAGGACAGCAAGCTAGGTTAGACACAGTGAATTGGTTGGCCATTTGCTCAGTGCACTGGGTCAGATTCCTATATAATATTGCTCCCAAAAGGGAGGAGGTCAGGCCCGGTTTTCATCCAGGTCTCAGGCAGACCATTTAGCCTGGCAGAGATTAATTTCCTACTTAGAAAGGCCATGGTGGGGTAAGAAATTCATCCACAAGGGTATTCCTTGCATTTCTTATGTATAGGTCACACTTCTGACTTGGCCATGGAAGGGCATTTTGTCAAGGTCATTCAAAGAACTGGAAGTGGGTGACTGATCTTATACCTTTTTGTCTTAAATTAGGCATTAATTTTTATGTCTGTTTCAGGAGAGGTCATTTGGCTCTTGGGTCATTCTTTCATCGAGAGAGCTACAATGCGAGCTTTGCCCTGCCCAGCTAGTCACTCAAGTTTTTTTGATCTTAACAATTAGGGATGTGGTGTCAAATCACCATTGAGGAAGCCTTACCCAGACTTTTAGTAAGAGACCTCGGGGTAATGACTTTGCTCAGGTCCCTAAAAAAATTCAGTTAGCCAGAAAGCTGTCTGATATGAACTGGTTATGGCAGTTATATTCAAATTTGGTTTTGTTCTGGTCTGGCATCATCCCAAGAATTTATTGGAAAGGCACTAGAAGGTGCAGTCTATTGAGAAAGCTGGGCATTTCATCAGTCATAGAGTTATGCAGGCAGCTGATTTAATTGGTTACAGTGTAATTCAGCACAGAGATCTTGATAGACTGGATTTTGATTTTTATGATTTGCACAATGTTCATTTGAACACTCTTGGTTTTGATTTGTTTAATTTAGATATTGTTTTTGCTATTAAAGAGTTCTTCAAGTTTTAATTGATTCCCCCATGACCCAGATTATCCCTTTCAAGGTCAGCTGCTGGAGGGGTACTGCATGCACATGCCAGGTTGTCGGCTGCCTTAAGCCCTCCTATCCCATTTCCCCTTCCCTGTTCAATGGCCTCAGCTCTCCTAAAGATTGACCCAGATTTGACTGCTGGCCATACCAAGGGGTATGTGGCTTGGAAGAATGAATTAAAGGGGTTTTGCCACCAGGCCTGAGGAAGCTTGGATTACACATCCAGTTCTGCAGAGGCAGCCAGAACAGACTGGGTCATGACAACCATCTATGAGTTATTGGTTTAATGGTTATTGGTTAATATGCTGGTTTGAACTACTATGGCATCATTAATGGTTGTCAATGGCATTTATTCAGTAAAAGGTTGCAGACTCAGTGTGGTGTGGTCTTTGAGTCAGCTGAATGGACAGCTCTGCTTAGGACTGAGGAATTATTTTTCAATAGCACGGTCTACCTCAACAATCCAAAGTATTTGACTTTTGTGATTTTGTGTGGTTTTAAGTTGAGAAGTTGTTAGTGGATAGTCCATTGGAAATGAGAACTAAAGAAAAAAATGGGTCATGCTATGGTCCCATATATTTGAAATGGGGCCTTTGTTCGAAAAAGATGCAGAAATTATTGATAAAAATGCAATATATAATAGCTAATTTTAAATAGTTTTATGTACTAACTTTTTTTCTTCTCTTTTTAGATTTTTCTAACCCTTGTTCTTGCTGATAACCTAGCCTATGTCATGAGGGTAAGAGCCTATCACTGTATGGTTGTCATCCATGAAACTATGATAGCATTACTGGTTGCTCATGTCTACCTTCACAGATGTAGGAACCTGCACTGCTCTCTCATATGAGTGCCCACATTCACACTGCATAACATGCATGCTATACAACTCTCTGTTTCTACCAATAGGTGTCAGCACTGCAGCAAATCAGCTTACTTCTGTTCTCCCAGTATGAGCAAACTGGTATCAGCCACTGATTCTTTTCACGCCATTGGTTCCACAAGAATACAGGTCACCATAGGATCATGGGATTCTCGCAGATTGCTAGGCTATCGACCAGGAGGTCATTTTAAACCTAACCATTTCATCCCAATGTAATGCCATAGAAATTATAGTCAATAACCAAGAATGCATTGAGTGTTAACTGTAAATGTCCAGGTGGGTTGTGGGCTCTACCCCTGGTAAGAATTTACATTGCCTCATTCACTAATTCAGGTTCCACTTGAACAGTGTGATAGAGGTGCTCTGTATCACATGAATTGGTAGCCTGTTCCAAAGATGCAGCAGTCACTGGGAGATAAATCTGTCCTACCAGCATGTCTTATTTAAGTCATAACCCATATTTAGGTTCCTGAAATGGGTAGCCCTTGTTCCATTTGATTAATGGATATGTAGAAAGTTTATTAGGTTTGGGTCTTGGATTGCTCTGTAGCCTACAGACTGTAGGCCAGGCATAAGACTCACCTAGGAAGTCTATACAATACGGAGTATAGTGACGGGGACATTAGTCTGTCTGTGTAAGCCACATGCTGGAACCCCTTTATCTTCTTTGTTAGAAACCTCTGAGGTCTCTCTAATTGCTGCAAGTGCTTAGTATGCTACATGCCAGATGGGACATTATTCTCAATTATGGGCCAGATAATGCCAAATATAGGGGGGTTATAACTTCTTTTGTTCTTTAGATGATGCCTTTGTTAATCAAACATGCTACATAGAAAGCATTCCATACTACAGTAGACATATGGTGATCAAAGTTAAGGTCACAGTCAACTTGTAATCCCAGGTCCCTTACCATGTCATGGGTACTTAGGTATACTTATTGATTTAATAGTGTAAAAGGACATTGTTTGTATCGAAAGGAATGATGATACATTTCTTTACATTCACTTTGAGACCGTGACTAATACACCTGTCACTGGTCCGCGTGAGACCCTCCTGGAGTATACTGACATCATTTGGAGATTCAATAATTGCACCTAGTTTGCAGTTGTCTGCATACTTGGTCAGGCACAACCCCTTAGTTTTGACCTGAACTTCTGAGAAGTATATACCAAACAGTAGGGGGCCCAGCACTGACCCTTATGGTACCCCACTGGTAACAGGTCACTGGGTGATTAGAGTCACCCAGTTTGATAGTGTGTGTCCAGTTTCTGAGTCAGTTGGCAATCCATCTTACAACAAAGGGGTTTACATTCAGTTTGCTAGGTTTATCAGTAATGCCTGAATGTTGGATTGTGTTGAAAGCCATTGCCAGGTTGAGGTATGCTGTGTGCACAGATCTGCTATGGCCTTGGTCATATTTTCAAAGAAATCTACCAGATTTAACAGACAGGATCTGCCCTTCACAAAGCCAAATTGGGTAGGATCCATGGTTTGGAGGTCACCTATGTCATTATTTATGAGGTCCATAATGATACATTCCATGGCCTTACAGATTAGGCTTGTCAGGCTTATGGGTCTGTAATTTCCTGGGTCTATTGCTAGGCTACCTGCGTGGAGAGGAATAGCTGTTGCTATTCTCCATTCTGCAGGGACAAAGCCTGTGGTTAGGCTATCATTGAAAAGGGTACTTAGTGGTAATACTAGTTCATAGTTCATATTTTAGCCTATTTAGAAGACTACCTGGGAAGTCATCTGGTCCCATACAGACTGTGTTTGTTGCCTTGGACAAGGCTCTAAGTACCTGCTCTTAAGATATGTAGGGTGGGGAAGGGAATTTTGTAGAAGCTTTGTAGTAAGTGAGGAGATAATAAGGGAGTGAAATTTTCACAAAACCTATCTGCTAGCAAGCTTGCTCTCTCTGTGGGGTCAATGTGTATGATACTGTTGGCCACTAGTTCTGCACATGCATGAGTCCTGCCCTTTAGGTTACATACATAGCTGTAAAAGGCCTTGTGGTTATCCTTGGCTGTACTTGCTAAGTTTCTGCCAAAGCAGCCCTTGGATGATTTGACACGCTGTCTTATTTGTCTGTTGAGGTTGAGGAGGGTGCTTTTCCATTGTTGGGCCTTGCCTTTGTTTTCTTGGACAGCAATTGTTTGCATTTATTGCAAAGTTTGTTGATGCTGGATATCCACCATGGAAACTTGTTTTTACTTGGGGCTCTGGCTTTGATTCTTTCTGGTATGGCTGAGTTTATACACTTATGCAAGTGATTGTACAAGGCTTTAGTGTAAGCTTTGGCATAGGTATCACTTCCAGCTTGGAGTTGGACTTGGAATACATTTATACATTCACCTAGGAGAGTATAGTTTGCCCTGGTGAAGCATCTTAGTCTAATTTCATCATTTGTAAATTCTGATGTTACTACCAGCTTGAAGGTGACAGATTTTTGGTCAGTTTTAACTAATGAGGGTTCGACAGTTGCAACATTGGCATGTTGTTGATGACCAAATCCAGAATGTTTGTTCCCCTTTTTGGGGCATGGACAATTTGTTCCAGGGGGTTTAAATTAGCAAAGTCAAGGAACTTTTGCACTAGCAAGATGTAGTGTAGGTTTCCAGTTAATGGTGGGATAATTGAAATCCCCCATACTCAGTGGCTTTGGTAAAATTTGGATTGTTTCCAGTTTGGTGAAGTAGGCTTTGTGGGCATCGTGACATATGGAGGGGGATCAGTAACTAGCTATGACTTCAACGGGGTTCTTACCCATCGTAATCTGAACCTGGAGTAACTCCATGGAGTTGTCCAGTCTAACTAGACATGAGGTGAATTTATTTCTACTATATAGGCACCATCATACCGACAATTAGACTTAAATACTCCTAACACAACTATATTACCTACATACTTATCACTTGTAGTTAGTACTATTCCTCTATAAACAATCGCCTTCTTACCTGTTTTTTCTTCAGTGAAGTATTGTTAACAATGTTTACCATGTTAGGTGTATTTCTGTGATAATTTAACTTCCTACCTAACTTTTATATACATACATTATGCATGTCATGTTCTGTTTTAATACTATTCCTTTTATGTATAAACATAAGTTACGTATTAAATGTTCCGTTTTATTACTGTTTTACTTTTTATTACTATTTTGTTACTATTTTTTATGTTAAGAATTTGACTGGAACTTTTCTCCCCAGGCTTTCACTCCACTGAAAATGGGTTCTGTCACAGTCGGACCATCCCAGTAAACAAATGTAAAATAAATAAATTAATTAAATAATTATGTAAATTAAAACACTACCTACTTTGATTTTCATGCCTTCATTTTGCAGTCTAAAGGTACTGAAGGCCTTGTAGCCTTGCAAGGTCAGGGTACTCTCTAAGGCCTTGAACCAGGTTTCTGTGACTGCACAGACATCTACATCTTCTATGATAGAAAAGGTTTCAGGGAGTGAAGTTTTTGGTTTAAGCTCCTAGATTTAGCAACATGACCCTTATTTTGTTCTGATTGGCTACATTCATGTCTGTAATGTTGTTTTTGAGACCTTGCCTAAAAAGGCACTATGGGGGAGGCAAGAGCCTTTGCCAGCAGCTGAAAGCCTAGAGTTACCAGATGCAATCCATCTCTGGCAAAGCAGTGAGGCTTGTCGACCATGGCTTCCCAGGCTGACAGGAAATGGATCCCCTTTGAATGACACCAAAAACTGATCCAATTATTGACATCGATCATTTTTTGTTTATACTGTGGCATCATTCTAGGTGAGGGTAGCATGCTGCTCAAGGCTAGGTACATACCTACCTGGAAGACATACTCACAGAGCTCAACCATGTCTATCTTCATATAGTCCAGTGTGATACATCTCAGGTCATTCATGCCAACATGTCAGTTCATGATCAACTGAGGCTCAGCTAGAGCATTATCTCTTTGTGGAATGTATCCTGCTTGATATTGACTTTAGTTTCCCTCACTGAAACCAAACAGATATATAAGGGATGTCTTTCAAGTCTCTGTAAAGGCTGAAATGAGTCTTTCTAGATTTCAACAAAATGAAGTTCATCTATCCAGCCACAATCTCTTTTTCCCATTTTTGCCTAAGGGGTCAGGGTGTCACTTCAAGAGTGACCATCATTCAGAGCCAAGGTATACACCACCAGTTGGCTGAGGTAGTTCTTCCACACCACACATTTGCATGTATGCTCACCCTTACAGCCAATTTATAGTGCCCAATGCATCAACTGCATGACTTTGGAATGTGAGAGGAAAATAAAGCACCCAAAGGAAACCCACACAAATACAGGGAGGACATAAAGATTTCACACAGAAGGCACTCCATCCAAGAATGAAACCTTCTGCCGTGAGATGACAATGCTATTCGCTGTACCACTGCACCACCCCTCAACAGGATTATGTTATCCACACATATACAACATTTTACATTTAATCACATTTTACATTTTTACATAAGTCTCTCTTTGACAAGTAATTTTTTGTATGTGTTAATCTTATTATATTACAAAGTTATTGTAACATGCATTTTTTAAATATAATTGTACTGTGGAGCTTTTCTCCCTGGGCCTCTGTTGAAAAAGGGCTTTGTCCTAGTCGGACTATCTCAGTTAACACATGTCAAATAAATAAATAAATACAAACACATGCACATATGCACTGTTGCATGAAGTTGAGAGTGATGTGTGAAAAATGTACTGATGAAAACTGAGAAGTCAGTGGCCAAGACTAATGGCCTATAACCCAAGTATTACTACTTCCCAAGCTTCTCTGAAAAGGTCTTTCTTTCCTAGTTGGACTTTCCTGGTAAACAAAGGCAAGCAATCAAACAAACAAACAAATGATTCAACATATGAATAAATACATTTTACAAGCCAGTTAAGAAACAAAACATGATCACCTTAATCAAAATACCTCGTCAGTTCTTTATACAGTCTCTCTTTAAGGAAACTTCTCTGTATTACTCAGTACAGAGCTAGAAATACTCCATAGCACTGCTAGAATATTGTGCCTATTACTGAATCCATGATGGGTGCCATATCTTTTTATATATTCCATAAACTGCTGGCAGACAATGTTCTACACTTGTTTTATTAGTCAGAACAGGATCAAAATGGATAAGTGGTATTTATGGAGTTTGCATTTAAGAATCTTTGTCAGTGTGATGAATGAGGCATGCTGGCCAATGTCAGTACAACTCCAGAAGTAAATAAGGCAGTAATAACAAGTTTCAAATGTATAACAGTGAAGCTAGTGGCTATTTTAGGCTGCAGTTATGGGAGTATAAGAAGCAGTTTCTTATCACTCCAAGAAACCAAACAAAAGTGAAAGACAGACTACAAACAATAGAAACAGGGAGATGTCTCAGCAATCAGAAGGTAAATACTTTGGGGGCATTTGATATGACCTGGACACTTTAATCATGACCTATGAAGAACAGATAAAAGCCATAATTATCTTCTGCCTAACTTCATGGATGCCTTTAGAGAAATGAAGAGGGACGCATTATATTTATCATTTTTTAAGATCTTATTTATTTTGGCATAGATGACTGCAGGTTGACTTAGCATTCTGTATAGTATGTCATCGAAGCAGATGGCCTTAACTAATTCCCTATAAATGCAGTTATCCTACCAAGAGACCATTCCTTCATTTCACGCTAAGTTTTGTCATCTGAGCTTCATTCTTATTTTCTTTGAAAGTCATGCTCATCTAACTCCATCTAACATGCCTGGAGAAGACAAGAATTACTTTATCTTTGACTGATAGCTGAATATTAGAGAACAGAAAAAAAACAGCAGAAATTTGAAAAAAATCAGTATTGCAGTCTATACATAGTTCCCCCTTAGTACACAAAAATATATAGGCTATCTACATGCATTGTCTTCTAGAATGTAAAAAAAATATTTTTAGGAACAGCTGACAGATTTTTTATTTCTTATTAAAGTCAATCAAACAAATAACATGACCTGTAACATTAACATGAACTTTAACATTAGTCCTTCAATGGCTGTAGAACAGTTACTGTTGCATTCACAAATGATAATTGTACTTCTATCAACAAGCTCCTCTGATAATCATTAAAATTACACTCAAACTGTATTACAGATAAAATAAAAACACACAGATGCACAGTTATATTACAGTATTAGATTAAGTTAAAATGGATGCCTCCAAATAGTACCACACTATAAAAGAATAACACAGAAGTCTGTATTAAGCCTCATTGAGCTAAAGTCATATAAATGACCAGTTCCAATAGCCTGCGATACCAGCATGAACAACACATATGTTTTCTTTGACTGCACTTGTTTTGGTGTTTTCCTCTTCAAGCCCACTTGAAAAATAAGCCTCATATCCTGACCATTAGAGCAAACTCAGTTAATAAAATAATAAATACATAAATAAACAGCATTCTTTTCCAAATAAGTGTTTCTTAGCAACTATTCTGTATAGATGTTAAATTTTTATACAGTATTCTTATTTTCTAGATATATATCTCAAACAGTCTTAGTGACTCACTGGTGCTATTAAGTTTTGAGAAGCACATTCCACATGAAACAATAATAAAGTCATAGTCTGATATAACAAAACAGAATCCATATAGATAAATAAAGGTATTGCTGCTCAACACTAGGAGCCTTAACAAAAATCTCCACTCCTACAAGTAGCTTATCCTGGCTGAAGCCAATTGGGAGCACCAAATCAGTGCAGAGTTTTAATGCTTACCACAAAGTCAAGCCAACAGCCCTAGATGAAAGCACTAGTGGTGTTGTGCTTCCATATTTGTAAAAAACAAAAAAACACTTCACCTCCAGACTAATTAAACAAGCTAACGATCTAGAGCTCCTTCACATTCAAATTACCATTAAGAAGAACCATTACAACATCATAGCTAACTATAAGACTATCTTTAAATCCCCCTAAGCCCAAAGCTTCTACCTAACTGGTATGGAGTACATGTGCAGTAAGCCAAGCATCATTTCTTTTAGGAGACTTCAACTACCTCTCAATTTATTGGGGGAATCATATATCCCCTAATATATATCCCCAGAGATTTCTGGACTTCATCAATATAATCTGTCTGGACCAATTAATCTACACCCCAAGCAGGGGTGATAAATTCTTGATATGAACATGGGAAAGCTCAGCTCCCTACCATTTGCAACTCCCTCCCTGGCCGAAACTGACCACAAATCAGTCACATTCTCCTTACGACTACAGCAAATATCAAACTCCAATACTTTGGTATAAAGAGATTATGTTATAGTTAATCTACTGAAACTGAATGATAACCTGGCTAAATTCATCCCTTTCCAGCCTGATGACCATACCACTTATGCAAAATCCTTTACTACCAAATTCTATGCACTTGTGAAGAGCTGCATAGATACATCTTCCCCACTCTGAAGTAAATATGATAGATTAAAAAATAAATAAACACCTATGGTGGAACCCAAATATAAACATGCCTTATAAAAAAAAATAAACTCCTTGCATGTTTAAATAGATGCCATTCTTAGGGTGCAAAAAAATCTCTTACGAAACTTAACAGGGAACTCCAGATCTTAAGGAAATCAACCAAAGTCAGATATGAAGTAAAATCTGCCAGCCAGACAAAGAACAACTACTAAAACTTCCTTGACTATGTTAGAAACCATAGAAATGATGGCCAGTATTCTGCAGAGCTAATAGCAAATTATATCACGTACTTAGACCCTAAGGACATAGCCAAACTATTAACAGATAAATTTAGCTATAACTTTATCCCCCTTCCCCTCCTACATTCCCAGATTCTGAAGAAGTCGTCATAACGGACGAAACCCGGGTAAACATTCGTTTATGTATTGGTTTGGTGAATATTCAGTGGATGTGAAGGTGTACTGGTCATTTTCGTGGTGTATTGCTGTTCGCAACTTTTCAATAAACGGTCCATTATAGCTGTGGAAAGCATTTATCTGTACAGCGTGGAAGAAAGTGAGTTGCTGTGACTGCTGTGTATGCTGTGGTATAATTCGCTGCCGAGCATTTGAACTTCCTGTGTTATATCTGTTTCAACAATTTCTTGGTATTCCCAGATATCATACCTGCATCTACAATTCCCCACTAAATATCCTATGGACAAGTTCTCAAGGCAATATCCAAGACTAATAGCAGAGCTTCTATGGGGCCAGATAACTTACCAAACTGCTTATAGGGCAGCCTGAAACAGGACCTGTGAGACTTCCTACAGATGTTTTTCAATGTCAGCCTCAAAACAGGTTTTGTGCCAGATGAAAGGAAGACAGAAATTGTTATCCCTTGCTCAATAGTAGACTGTCAGTGAACTTGGGAAAGTACAGACCCATACATCTGGCCAGACACATTTATAAGCCTATGGTCCTTATGGAATCAATAAAAAGGAACTTAAGGAACCTAGTAAATCTAAACGTAAGTCAGTTTGGATTTCTCAAGGGCTGCTCTTGCCTACATGCTTGACATCTTTGAGAAAGTTACAGAAGCAATGGATATTGACAAATCAATGCACACTGTATTTTTAGACCTTAAAAACGCATTGGACACTATCCCACAATTAGGTATTGTGGATAAACAGTCCTTGATAAATGTTAATCCCTACATAACTTGGATAAGAAACTGACTCAAAAAATGAACCCATAAAAATTAGGTTGGTCTGTTGTACCTCTTCCAGAATACCTGTCACTATCTTTGTACCAAGGGTTCTCTTTGGCATTTACTTCAATTAATTCAAATGTATTGTTATGGGTTAATTGTGGACCAAGTCAGGAGATGACTGTAACTTTGATGCCACCATTAACTTTCAAGAGGACACCAAAATCTTTCAAAAAGAACTTTTCCAACCCAGCAGCTGGTGTCAAAAACATGGGCTAAAACTAAATGCCAAGTGATGTATATTACTATCCTTCAGCAAGCAAGAAGTGTCTTGTAACTACCACATTGGCAACGCACCCCTGAAAACTGATCCATTAGTAAAGGACCTGGGAACCTATAGATAATGAACTGTCCTTTGATCACCATATATCCACTATTATAAGAAAGTGATTTTTCATTGCACAGCTTAATACTAAAGATATGGTATCCTGGTTCAGGGATGTGATCATTCTACTGTGTTCTGCACTCGTCAGGCCAATCATTGAGTATAAAGCACCTTTTGTATGAACTCGTGACACAATCTAAATGTCCTTAAGACGTTCTTACTAAGAAACTCAAGGGACTAAATCATAAAATCTATGTGGACCATTTCAAAGCTGTGTTCCTCTTCTCAGTGTCATACAGGCTACTGAGGGGAGATGTGTGTCTTCCATATAGACCCTATTTTTCAGACCTACTGCACATTCACAAGTCCAATATGGTCATAAATATCCACTCAAGAGATCTAAATCTCTTTTGAAACACAAATTGAACATGTTAGAGGGACAGATATGTATCACAGAGAATGCTACTTATTTGGACTCATCTTCATGTCCATGCAAAGTACTTATCTTATACTAAGCAAATATAATCTGGATAAATGGGAGGGTAACTGCAAATTCACCACTGGTTTAGTACCTTTGTCTCTTATGGATTGGTGTGATATAACTGTTCATATCATCTAATAACTAAAATATAAGGGTTAAAACATTCATGGGAATGTATGACTTGGCTTTTAAAGATCCTCATGGTTCAACAGCCTAGCAAGCACCTATGATCCCATGAAAGACAGCATAGGTTAAATATATTTTAAATGTGCAGCATTTTGTTGGATATATTCAGTATTATCTTCAGGAATCGCATACATGAAAATATGCAACCAAGGATGCAGGCTATGTGAAAAGTGATAACTATTAAATGTGTCTTAGAAACTATCAAAAAAGTGGAAAACCTTCCCTTCTTGATGCAAACCATAAAACCAAAAGGAAACTTGTATATCTAAACAAAACAAAAATAATTATTTTTGGGTAAAGTAATATAATTTTAAAACAAACAATGCAACAATGAAAATAATATAGGTTCCCTATCATATGCCAGCAATATGCATCCTCTCCCTCAAAAACATGGTGTAATTAAAAGCATGTTTCATAGGATTCAAGATATAACCATGGATGATTGCAATAAGAAAATTAATTATTTGGTTAAAAGAATCTGTCTGCAGTTACCCTGAGAACATTATAAAACAGTACAGCATGTAAATAGTAATTTCAAGTGAAGCAGAATACATGTGTGGGTAATGTATCAACGTTTGTAAACAATAGGGGGCATAATCTAAAACATTTCTTTACCTCAACAAAACTATCTATGCAGTTAAAGCTGGCACACTCAAATACTTTAATTGTAGTATGTGCCATTATATTGGTGAAGGACCCAGTACGTGTTGTGCCAGCTCTGCTACCACATACAGAGCTCTTGATTATTTCATATGTTCATCAGAATTTGTGGTACCTTGTATGTAGAAAAAACTGTTAGCAGATTGATGGTGAGAGTTATGGACATGGCTGTGCTGTTAAAAATAATAACACCTTTAACATACTTAGTAGGGACTTCTTAAAATGTAGAGATGTTAAGATGTTTCAATTGTCTGTATTTGATCATGTTGAGAGTATTAGAAGTGGATATAGGGAATTAATATCTAGAATATGAGTGGTAATTAAAATTGAACACTTAAAAACAGTTGGAGTTAAAAAATTGTATGTGCTATTTAAAGAAATTAAGAGAGAAATGTAGTCATGTGACACAACCCATGTGACAAAAAGTGATTATTTAAACCATGTTTGAAGCAATTATCAGGTTATATGAAGTATTAGTTTGTTATCATATATTATGAGACAAAAATTCTCACCTGAGCTTATGTTACTTTTATTATTTTATTGTTTTAGTGTCTATATTGGTTATGTTGACCTAATAGAATTCTTCGTGTTTTTTTGAACTAGTCAGGTTTCTTTTTTATTTGTGCATCTCAGAATAAAAGTAGAAAATGGGCGGCCACGGTGGTGCAGTGGTTAGCATTGCCACCTCACACAAGAGGTTCTCTGGTTCGATCCTTGGCTGGGGTACCTTCTGTGCGAAGTCTACATGTCCTCCCTGTGGTCATGTGGGCTTCCTCCGGGTGCTCCGGTTTCCTCCCATATCCTAAAGACATGCTGTTGGTGGACTGGACACTCTAAATTGACCCTAGGTATGAGTGTGTGCATGTGTGTGCCTTCTGTGGAAGGTTGGGCACTGGGCTGCCAACTCGACACTGTAAAAACTCCACTGCCAATCATGAGCGGACAGGTGATCCGCTGTGGTGACCCCTCACCGGGAAAAGCCGAAAGAAGAAGAAGAATAAAAGTAGAAAATAATAAATGAAGAAATTCTTTCTTTAGTGAAATATTTTTTTTTTACTAATCCCACTAAATAACTTTAACATTTCCTTAAATATTTTAATATAACTTGTCTGATCTCTTTTGTTTTTATGCCATATATCAGAGGGTTTAATGTGGTTGGCACTGTAATATACAAGACTGAAAACAAGACTGGTATGTCCTTTGGTGCCTTACCATCATAAACTGCTCTGATTATAGACATAAATCCAGAAAGATAAAAAACGACCATCACAAAAATATGAGAACTACAGGTATTGAATGCCTTTTGACGTGCTTCCCTAGAATCTAGTTTTAATACAGCTCTGGCAATCTTAAAGTAGGATAATCCAATCAATGCAATATCAGAAGGTGCTACAATGATTATGAAAATGTATTTATAAATCTCACTCATGGCAGTTTGAGCACATGCAGCATTACTAACAGCAAGATAATCACAATATACACTGTACATAGTAGTTACTCTGTAATATGGTAAAATCTTAGCAAGTACTGGAAGGGGAAGTATAATACAAAAATTCCTAACTGTAACAAATAAGCTTATTCTCAATATAAACTGATTTTTAATTATTGATCGGTATCTCAGAGACTTAGTTACTGCAATATAACGATCATAAGCCATTAGTGCTAATATGGATGATTCCATAGCACTGGAAAATGCGATGACAAAGAGTTGTGCAAGGCAACCATTAAAATTTAACAATATTGAGCCATACCACAGCACTACTAAAAGTTTGGGTAGAAGACTAACTGCTAAAACAAGATCTGCAGCTGATAACATGAAAATAAAATAATACATGGGCTCATGAAGCCTTTGTTCTGTCGCTATAATCAACAGAATAATTAGGTTACCAAAAAATGACATGAGGAACATAATGAAAAAAGGGATGGAAAGCCAGTGCTGAATGTCATGAAGTCCAAGAAATCCCACCAGGACAATTTCCAAATTGTCACCAGTGCTGCAAGTGGTGTTAGGCATTGCAGGACCATATGATTTAATCTGAAGCTACCAGCCTTCCATGATCTGAAAACAAAGAAATACAGTCAGTCACTGTATGTTAATAAGCATTGTTTTTATTGTATGCACAGTGGTGTGACCCATCAACTTTTTCTGAGCATTATATCCTCCATGATAATATAAAATATTATGGATCTGATTTATACTGCATACAAATATTCTCCTGACACATATAATTAGATATGTCAAATAATGCCACAAAAATGCTATAGAAACTGATAAAAGAATCAGAGCGTACATTTCCATTGGTTAAATGCAAAAACTAGTTTGATCTACTGTTGATTGTTTGGAAAACATTCACAATTTATCATCAAGAGAAATGGTGTTGGCATAAAAATGTAAATAGTTCCATAAATGAATGCAAGTCAGCATTGCATAATGAATGTCAAAGTAACAAACATGCAAATAAGTTTTGGTTCATAATTCTTTCACACCTAGCTTTAGTGGAATTTCACACTGACACTTGTAGATTTCCTTTGTGGACAACTTTCAGCTGAACTAAAGTCTTAAGAATGCAGTTTTCCAACGTAGCTGTAAACATATGCCTATATCTTAAAACTATAAAAATTATAAAGAAAGTTAAATTCTGAAAATTACTCAGCACATATTCATCTTCACGATGGTGGCATTAATATGTCAGACAGGCATAATTTTTCTTGAACAAGTAATTTGATAAAATGTACATGAAATTATTATAATAATTAAATAAGTATTAATATCTCTGTAGCCATAGCAAACAGTCTCCAACTATTAGCACAACTTTTTTTTCATGCAGATGTAGCCCTCATTTTGCTGCAAATTAGTTTTCTAAAATTCGCTTTATTTTGAGATATTTGCATAATTATGAATGGCATACATATTTGCATATTTAATTGCAGAATAAATGTAAATATCTGCAAAGCAGTGTTAGTTACACACCCATACCTCTCAACTGTACAGACTTTCGCAAAAGTTTCAGATTTTTACCTCACATTTTTGGTCTGTTCCTCATAAAAAATTGTGATATTATGGATTTTTGTGGTAAATCACTGAAGACTGAATTCATTAAATGATCCCCGGGATTCATGAGTCTTGCGCCAGGCGCAGGAGTAGCATCGGCGAACTAATGCCAAATATGGCTGCTGAGTGATTCAGGTACGAGCTGTTTCCATGTGCACTACCAGTGTACGCCGGAGCTGCGCAGCTCCCGGTGCATGTATGCTAATTATCCCATGCGCAGCAGTGTAGCATGCAAATGAAGGTATATAGCGATTCATGAAGTGGTGCAGGCATAGCGTAAGCATGCAGAAATGTAAACCAAAAAAAAACAGTTTACATTTTTTTCAAACATAAAATCGGAGCAATGAAAGCGGACCAGACTTATGCATTATAATGTTAATATATGCCAATGGCTAAATATATAGCCAATGGCATAAAAAACATGCACAACACATAAAAAATAACATTTAATGTCATGGCGACACTAACACAAAGGAAACGTGCAGTGCATCGGTGTGCAAATGGGATCACAATGAAAATATATTTTTATGTCATAAAACTGCAATGTAACACAATTCATGAATTCCCCATAATAGTCAATAGCACGCATGCTACACCACAACCATGGCGCAGGGTTGCTAAGGGTCTGTGACAGTGTTCTGCGTGGTAACTAGTAATTAGTAGTCAATGCCATGCAAATGAGTCAAGTAATACTGAATCGCAAAATCCCTGCTGGCTAAGGATGTACCACACAGCATAGCGGTACAACACCGAGGTGTGGCCTGGAGATAAACATGACATCAAGAGAGGGGTGTGCCACCTTAGCTGTAAGCACATTGGAGCATTGGTAATCCAGGTTGCCTGTTGCTAAGCAAAGATGCAGGATAGGGGTGTGAAAGTAGCCATAGCTTTGCTTAGCTGAGAGCACATAAGGTAACCAAAAGTGCATGTGAATGTGGATGAAAACGCGCTCGAAATGCGGTAAATGTCTGTGCTTGGCAAGCACCATAGCTGAAACAGGAAGGATACGGGAAGACAATAAGGAAATGCTGCAGCATGGTAATTGGAGTACAAATGAGTAATTAACACTTAGGAACTCACAGTGGGCCATTGACAACAGCTAGCAAGGCTGCTAGCAGCTACCTGCAGAACAGGAAAGGGGAGGTGCCGTACTGCAAAGAAAAGAGAACTGTCACAGCAGAACAAAGCAAACTTGGAGTAGATCAGCTACATAACACATTTCGCTAGACAATCCTGGGTTGGGAAAGTACAAAACAAGAAAGCAGGCAGCTGGATGCATGCCTGACAATGGGAGGGGAATCGGGTTGAAAAGTGAAGTAAAGAGCAATAGATGAATCATGGCAGCCAAGCGTAAGTCAACACCAAAGGCCCCACAATAGCAGTACCTGCTGTAAAACCCATAATTAAGATACCCTGCAACTGGAATTGCACATACACACCAAATTACACCAGCAGCATCCATTGCACAATAGTATAAAGTGTGAAAGCCCCACACACACACACCTGTGTTTTCCCAGACACTGTACACCATTGGTGTATACAGACGGGGAACTTTTAATATGTACATGTTAGGGGCTGCCATAGCTTTGATTCACCAGGATGTGTTGGAGACTGACGGTGGTGTGGAGAATGATGCTGACAACCATCTCAGGCACTGGAGGAGGAGAAGAGTGTTCAGACCCAGGGGCTACATTATCTGGAGATAGTAGAGCATTAAAGGTGGACAGGGACACCATAGAGAAACTTGTTGAGCTGTGCTGGCCATGCCTCAGAGCCAGAAATAACTAAGGGGAACCCATCCCAGTGGACACGAAGGTATGTGTAAGCTTGAGAATACTAGCCACAGGTACCTTTCAAAGGCCAACTGGGGATAACATGGGGATCTCACAGGCATTAGCATCCAGGGTACTCCACCATTTCCTGGATGCCATGTTACCACATGCCAATGAGCACATATACTTTCCCCGAATGCAGGAGAAGTTGGCCAGCAATATGCGTCTCTTCCACCATGTGGCAGACTACCTGGAGGTACAGGGTGCAATAGACTGCACACACATACACATCAAAACACCACCTGGTGAGCAGGATAGGCGCTACATAAACTGCAAGGGATATCCCTCCATCAACTGCCAGGTCATGGTCATTTTCATGGATGTGTGTGCTGGCAGCCTTGGAAGTTATCATGACTCCCACATCTGGCATGCCTCACAGCTGTATCAGATATTTGCCAGGGGGGAAATCCCATATGGCCACCTGGTAGGGGATGCTGGCTATGCACTGGAACCGTGGATGATGACTCCCATCAGAAATGCACACACAGCCACGCAAGAATGCCATAACGAAGCATACGCAGAAACCAGAATCATCACAGAGCATGTGTTTGGGATGCTGAAATCATGGTTCTGTTGCTTGGACATATCTGGTGGAGCCTTGCAGTACTCTCCAGGCACATGTGCCCACATCTTCATAGTATGTGCCATGCTACACAATATGATCCTGTGGAAACAACTGGAGCAGAGACAGAATGGTGAAGGCCCTCACAGCCCACCACCATTGCCAAGGGCCCCACAGTCACAGAGGGACTGAGACCACGAACACCCTGTGACAGCCCCAGTAGGCAGACAGAGGCATGCCCTGTGTGCCCATGCCCTGGCAAAGAGGGAATGTATAGCACACACACTGACAATGTAGGCACCTATGGACTGACACCCTTCTCCACCTGCACACACAGCAAACATAGATGGCACACACACACGACCAACTGTAAATTGTCATGTATAGGTGGTCTACTGTGTTCATCCTACATAGGCAGCCCTCAGCTATTGCACACACAACTGCCATTGGCACAAGGTAAGTCAGTACCTGAACAGTAAATTAAGATATCAGCATGTGTCCATACTGTATGTATATGTTCATAGATACATAGGTAAGTACATGCCTAACTGCCCAAGGCCAGTCATAAGTCTGGTCAAAATGTGTCTGCTGTCACCACCCTATTGATTAACTAAGTGTCCCTCTGTGGAGCAGAGCCAGTTGCGGGATCCCTGGGGTGTATCCACTGTTCCCCACCCACTCTGCAAGGATTCTCTGGAGAGTTAGTGAGGGGTTCTGTATAATGTAATCAGGGATATAGTTCCAAATAATGGGGAGTACCCATAACAGGAATCTGTCACTCCAGCATCTTCCTGTTATGGTTGTGGCAAGGTGTAGCTCATTACAGTGTGTGGCTTACTGTGACATGGATGCCCATAGGTGGAGCATATCCATTAATCCTGACTTGGACACGGCTTTGTTGGCCAGCAAATATCATCTCTGAGTAAACAAGATGCCACTGAGTAATGCATGAGTATATGCAGTCTGGCAGCATAGGACACATGTCTGAGGGCATTATCCCTCTATGCGAGGTACGTTAGTGGCCCTTCCAGCTGTCAGATGTGTCTTCTGAGGTACATCCAAAATGGGTTATCATACTCGATGATGGGATTGATGACTGAAGAGTAAAGGGGCAAAATAACCTAAGTCTGTTTAGATGTGAACCCTTAAACAATTAGATGGCCTACATAGATGGATGTCCTAACTACTTCCCACATATGACTATCAAAGGAGAGATCACTATGTAATGTAGTCCCCACATACCCATTACGCCATCTGAATCATACTGTGTGCCACTCATGTGTTAATATGTGTGTGTTTAGTTTCCCAAAATGGAATGACCATGTATTATGTGGCCTTTAGCTGGAGGCCATCAATCTGACACTGTGTTTGTCTATGTTAAGCCCCTTGAAGGATGTCTGTGACAGCTGGACTGTCAGCTGTGGCTCCCAGTCTGCAGTAATTATCAAACACAGCCTGCTATTGTCCACCTGTGTTAGCCCGTACCTCTGAGAAATATATGGCAAACAGTAGGGATCCCAGGACTGAGTCCTGTGGGACACCAGTTGTGACTGGTCAAGAACTGGACCTGGACGCTGCTAGGCTTACCATGTGGGTTCTGTGTGTAAGCCTGTTGGCAAACCAACCTGTGATGTATGGGTGTATGTACTGGCTGGTGAGTGTAGAAATAATACCTGAGTGGGGAATGGTGTCAAAACCCTTGGCGAGGTCCAGGTAGTATGTGTGAACTACCACATCCAACATCTAAAGTCTAGGTGGCTGTAAGAAGTCAAACTGGTTCAGTAGGCATGATCTGCACTCAATCAAGGTGACCTGGGTTGGGTCAAGTGTCTGGAGGCTACCATTGTCTGTATTAATGAGTGCCATGAGAATGTGCTCCATAGCCATGCAGATCAGGCTACTCAGGCCTATGGGGTGGTAGTTACCATGGTCAGTTGTGTCACCACCTTGGTGGAGTGTAATAGCTGTTGCAATGCGCCAGTGAATGGCCATGTAGCCTATGTAGAGGCTGATGTTGAATTGCTATATTAGGCGGGGGGGGGACTTTGTCTTGTAGTGTCTCTAGGATGCAGTCTGGGACACCATCTGCCTCCACCTGTATGTCTCAGATATCTGGGATACTGTACATTTTGGGTATTGTTGTGGGTCCAGTAGGGGGTGAAGCTTGCTCCGAATGTATCATCAAGTGCGTTGGTGATATCAGTAGGGTCAGTATATTCAGTGCAATATTGCACCAGCACTGCGCAAATCTGTGTGTTACTGCTTACATCACTGACATAGCCAAAGAAGCCTCTGTGATCATATTCTGAATCCATGCCTATTTACCTGTGGATGTCAGCCTTGGATGATTACATGAGTAACATAAGTATCTTGCTAATACTGGTCACGGACGTCTACATGTCTTGGGATTGGCTGTTGTTCCGGACTACTGTACTACTTCTGTTGTATAGCCTCTATAATGCAGGGTTTCAGCAGACTGGTGTCCTTGTGTAGGAGTAGCTAGTTCTGGTTTACCATTGATGGCACAACCCTTACATCTTTGTAGGCGCTTATAGAGTGCATTCGTAATTCTGTCTGTATCTTGAGCAGTGTCATCCCTGAGCGTAGGGGCTGTGAACCCTCCCAACTCTGTCATTAGTACTGTGAATGTAGCTGTAGGAAAGGTATTCACTGTGTGTTCCTTGGGTGGGGGAGATGGTTGGGGGTAGAAATCAGTGAATAGTTCATGGTCAGATCTAAACAGTGACCAGTTTACCTCTGCTGTAGTGCACCTGTTGCACATGTCAGTGATTACCTCTTCTAGTATGTCTTCACCTCCTGTTAGTCCATCTACCAACTGATACAGGCCATATGAGGTGATAAATCCCAGGAAGTGCTGGGCCTGGAAGTGAATACATGAGTAGGTTATCCAGTTAAGTGTAGGGTAGCTGACACTGACCAATAACAGGGTGTCTGGTAGGACTGTCATGTTTATCACTGTCTCCAGATAGTTGTAGTGGTGCTCCTGGGTCATGGAGGGTTATCTGTAGCAGCTCACAGTTTGCATTGCAGTCATGGCTGATGTTAGCTGCACATGGATGATCACAGAGGTATCATGCTGCTCCACTAACTTGGAGGTGTAGGTATCTCCGATGAATATGGATACACCCCCTTCATGTCTGTGCCAGTCCATGTACAGTGGCTGAAATGTGTGTCATGGGTTGTAGTCTGGTAGCGCCAGTGTGCTCACAGGAGCCTTATACATGTCCCAGTCATAGAACCGATGTAGATGTTGTCCATACTGAGGGGTGCTGTGAGTCCATGCATGTCGTGAGTACTACCCCTGGTTTGAGTAGCCTAACACTCATTGGTTCTGCTATTGTGCAGTTCATGGAGGGGAGATTCATCCCTGAGACCTGCCTAAAAATGGCACCATGGGTGCACCAATAGCCTTGGCTAGCATTCCAAAGCCTTAGGCTGACACATGCAAGTTGGTATGGCATTGTTGCAGGCATGTGTCCCATCTGTGCTTGTGTCTCATCTTTCCTGTAGGTAACCTACTGGTAAGCAATTTCAAAGCCTGAAACCTATACATGTCCACTAGCTTCCACGATAGGCTTTTGGTGTGATTATTTATCAGTAGTTTGTATGCTATTGCTATACCTAAATGTTGTCTGACTACATGGCGAATTTACACTGTATATTGTGATCAGAAAACTCTGTATAATCACACATGATGTTGGAGATGGCTTGCACTGTAGAGGTTCACAGATAGGTAGTAGGCTATCTGCCCAAGGGCATTTAGAAGCATAGCTACAGTGTCGTGGCTTTACCTGCACCACTGATGAAGTAACTGAGCCTCTGTCAATCATAGCCAATGAAGTGATTCCAGGCAGAGTTGCTGGAAGTTGTTGAGGACTGGTGTGCTGTAGGGTGATAGGGGCATATAGTGATCTCAAAAGGGCATGTGAACATGACAAACCAACAGCATTCAATTTCCCCAACAGGTCTTGCAGTTGTAGAACTGGTGTGGCTCCCCCACACCCTGCATTTATGTGTCTGGGACACATGATCCCAGGGGTGTATATACTGTTGGCCAGTCAGACATCAAGGTTTCCCCTGAAGTGTGTCAGTGAGTGGCTATGCCAAATGTAGTTAGGATGTTAATGTATAGTCTCTCAATTCATGTGTTATGTCGGTAGTTTGAGAAGCTCACTGGATGTGGGTGGCTCCGCCTGTTGTGTAGCCAAGCTTACACATAGGATTCATGAACATAGGAAATAGGCAGAAGGAACTTTAATGTCAATAGTGCAATGGCTACAGCATGTGCATAATATCTGTGCAGTCATGGTTCAAATCCCAATAAAGTCGGAGGTGATTTACATGTTACATAGTATACCTTAACCACAGCTTGCATATATAGGTAGTATTCCACAGAATAATAAATATTTGGAACACACAACCGCTGAAAAGTGCGTTAATCACCATTGCACTACCAGTGCCTGCTCTGAGAGGTAAAATGCCCACTGCCAGGATTAGAACATGCAACCATGTACTCAATCTTCACAATAACCTACCACTAAGCTACCTGAGATGTACCAACAGCAGTTCTGTATTCTGACAGGTTAAAACACAAAAGGGAGGAATGTGTGGAAATAGGACAAACCAGCATGTACCCAATGAAAGGTGTATGCTATATATATATATATATATATATATATATATATATATATATATATGTATATACTGAAAGCCCAAAATCCTGAAGCCCAAAATCCTGAGACCAAAATCCTGAAAGTTCAAAATCCCGAAAATTCAAAATACTGAAAACTTAAAATCCTGAAAACACACAGGATACAAACACTTACTATATTCCACTACAAGTACATACAGAAACATATTACTTTTCACTTATATGCAGGGCAAGCCCCTGCACCCCTCATGGGGCTGCTTCCACACCCTACTACTTAAATATATCAACTCCGCGATTGCACTTCACTACACTAAGTGCAATCTTGGAGTTGGTATATATAAGTAGCGCGGTGTGGGGCCGCAGCCCCCATGGGGGTGCAGGGGCTTGCCCTCTGCTATACTCTGCAAAACAGTAATATAGTTTGTGTTTTATTTCTTTGCATGTACATGTGCTGGAATAAGTATCCTGTGTGTTTTCAGGATTTTGTGTTTTCAGTATTTTGAGTTTCGGATTTTGAACTTTCAGGATTTTGGTCTCAGGATTTTGGGCTTCAGGATTTTGAGCTTCAGGATTCTGTGAAGGCCATATATATATATATATATATATATATATATATATATATATATATATATATATATATATATATATATATATATATATATATATATATATATATATATATATATATAGAGAGAGAGAGAGAGAGATGTCAATATATGGGGATATACATATATATGTAGATATATAGATAGGTTAACAACATCTACATAACCATGGAGGTACATATAAATGGTATACCTACCAAATATCAAATGCTTGACATACCGACACACATAATCACAAGGCTTAAAGACCGAAAGACTACAGTACCGAAACACCAGAAGCACGAGGTTTAAAATCCTGATGTTAAGGGACATTTAGTCAGTGCTTCTGGTGATGTGGTTTAGGTAGGTTACTGTGTGTAAGTGTGTTTCTGAGGGCTGTAGTGTGTGTAAGTGTGTTCTGAGTGTGGGGTGTGTTCCTGGGGGACTGTAATGTGTGGATGTGGATTTGCTTTCTGCGTCTGTGTGTGCAATTTAGGAGGTAGAATATTAAAGTAGGGGGTTTGTGGGGTATGCAGGCACCCACATGGGGGTGTAGGGGGGTTTGCCCACCTGCTCATGCATAGTGTAGGGTGGTTTGTTTGGATGTGGTGGGTAGCAGCGTGTCTGTGTGCATGTGTGTGTTCCATGTTTGTGTTACTTTTGCGAGTTTGACTGTCGCTGTCAGTAATGTGGGGTAAGGTAGTCTTGGCCCGGTACTGTGGGCATCAAAATTGTGTGGGTTCGGGATTCCATAGGTATCCCGTATACAGTGGTTGAAGTGTTCATATATGAGTATAACATGGACCATAGCAATCATACATTCTGCCATGACCAAACTTTATGAACAAAGGATATGGAGAGTATATGCCTATACAATATTACAAATATGCGCTACGGACATGAGCCAAAGATAGGGTTACCACCTGTCCCACTTTGCGAGGGACAGTCCCTCTTTGGGTGATTGTGTCCTGACCAAAATTATTAAATGTGGCAAATGTCCTGTGATTGTAGGACATAATTATGTCCCATATGTAATGTATAGTTGCATACAATAGTTCTTTCTGTATCTAAAATATCTACATGTTACAAGAAACAGGATAAGCAACTAAACTGCTGCAAGAATAAGCTTATATTTAGGCAAAAAAGGAAAGTTCTATCCTTTGTACTGACCGTGGGTTTGTGTCGGCCTGTAAAATCTGATGTGTGTCTCGAAAATGTCCCATTATGGCCATTATAAAAGGTGACAACCCTAGTCAAAGAGGGTCAGTAATGACTGCAAATACCTGTGACAGAAATACACAGCTTTCGTGTAGCAAAACTTTATTACATTCCGATGTATTGCCAAAATGTTTCAAGGGCTAACATCACCTGCATGCTATACAGGAACCAATTGACAGTGCCCTTAATGAATCAGCCTGCAATTACCATAGTCTTAGTCCACTAAAGTATAGGTGTTCAAATAGGGAAGGAACCTTCACGCACATATCGATTATGTATAAAAGCAGTACCTACACACCTGCTTCTGCTATGTCCACCCACCAACATCTCCCCCACACCCAAACAAATTACAATACAAACTGTAATAACATCACAAATCATTCACTCATTGTACGACATCTGCAGAAGCCTTAACATACCTTGTCAGAGACACACTAACATGGCCCTATGCGAAATAGTTGCTGTTATACAATGGAACAGCTGCTGATGTTACAGGGTTTGTTTGCACTAATCCTGTTTCAGAGGATTGTGTGTACACCTGGAAGTGTTACCAATTACTGATTAACAGCACAGTATGATACACATGTACACCAAACCAAAGATGCCTGGTGAGCACACTGTAAACCACCTAACACTTCATGCATAGCCAGACAGCCTTGAGCTGCCCAAACATCCTTGCCAGACTGAAACATCTGCAGAAGTATCAGGTACAAACAAACCCTGCATAAGTAGCAGTGTTCTGAAATATAACAGCTGTACTCACATGTAGAACAACATATTCTAGCCATTACACACAATCCACTGGAGTCATGAAGCTAATATATCTCTGTCTGTCTCCATATAGCTGTCGAAATACATCGCAAACAACACATCCAGGCCGTCTTCCTCGAAAGTAAGGCAAAGGGGCAATGCCCAAGAGGAGTACACAGTTATACACCACTGTTGCCATGGTATTAGCTAATGGACTAGCTGCACAGCTGATGTGCATCTAATTAACTACTTTGGAACAACAACTGGTGGTCAGGATAGTACATGTTACCGATATTTAACTATAAAAGGATGGCTTATCACACATTCAAACCATCTGTCTATACCAGCAGAACGTTACAAAGAAGATTAAAATACAAACTGAAAAGGATTGAAATAACAGTCAACGACACCTCAGGTTACTAATAAGGTATGTAGAACCCTCAGTATGTCTGTGTATGTAGTACCTGTTCTGTAATATTTAAAGTTTACGCAATGCATATAGGGGAAACAGTTATCTTGTAGTGATGTATTGTTGAGCATAGTAACGCTAGTAGTATTTATGTGTGTACTGCTATAGGTCACAAGGCAAACAACGCATAAACCACAAGGGATGCTATATAAGGGCTTTGAACCCAACAATTCCTCACCAGCCACTGTCAGTGGCAGGGTTGGTCCAACAAGTATGTGCTATAACAGGGGATAGTATATGTTGATATTTTGTAACAGTAGGCATGTGTATGGGTGTATTACTGAGAATAACACGTTGAAGTTTGGCCTACTGTGCAATTATGATTTGCATGGTTGGATATGGTGCCAATAACTGTGTAATGTACAGTATTGTAGGCAGATATGTATTACATTTTACATAGGATTACTGTTATGTTAGGCAAACATTAGTTATGTCTATTGGCATTTACAATACACAATAACAGGACACATATGACTTGTAGTCATCCGACAGTTTATCAGCATGATAGCAAAGTAAAATGGACGAGCTAGTTAACTATTCATGCACATAAGACATGTAATAAGTTCAAAGGTAGATACTAGGCTGCCTGCCCGAGGGTATTTATAAACCTAGCTAGAGTGTGTTGGCTTCTGCCATCCCCTTAGGTTAGTTCCCTGTGCCTATGAATGGCATAGCCATTAGTTCCCTGTGCCTCTGTCCAGCTCAGCCACCGCAGTGATCCCTGGGGTCTGTCTCCCATCCATCCATCAAGGTTTCTCTTGAAGAGTGCTAGTGAGGGGCTCTGCCTGATGTACATTGGAATCATGTTCCAAAGCATGGAGAGTCTCTGGGTCAGGAATCTATCCATCCAGCATGTCCTAGTCATTGTTGTGATTAGGTGTATATCCCTAGAGCATGTGGCTCTCAGGGGCTTCTGTTTAGGTGGAGCATATCCAGCAATACTGAGTTGGACATGGGCCTTGTATGTCAAGCAGAGATCACCTGTAAGTATGCGGTATGCAACTGAGTACAGCTGGAGTTTCTTTATTTGGGATGCATAGGTCATCTGTTTGAGGTCAGTAATCCTCTTGGTGTGGTACTGTTGTGGTCTTCCAAGCTGTTGCAGTTGTCTTGTAAGGTACATCCCAAATGGGGTGTTGTATCCTTTAATGGGTCTAATAAGTCATGAGTAGAGAGGCACAATGGCCTCCTTTGTTCTGGATGTGAACCCATTAGAGATTAGGGGGGGCCACATAGAAGGATATTTTAACCACCTTGTCATTATGGGTATTGAAGGAGAGATTGCTATCTACTGGGGTTCCCAGATTCCATATTACCTTTTCTGTATGTAGGGAACTAGCACCTATGTGGTAGTCCACAGGTAATTAGTTCTATCCAAAGGGGATGACTATGCACTTTTTGGCATTCAGCTTGTGGCCATGATATTGACACCAGGTATCCATCTCAGTGCAACCCTTCCAGAGGGTGTCTGTATCAGCTGGGAAAACAATTATGGCCCCTAGTTTGCAGTCATCTGCAAACCTTTTCAGCCAAACCCTCCTGTGCTTGCTTGTACCTCAGAGAAGTATATACTGAACATGAGGGGTCCTAGGACTGAGCCCTGGGGGACACCACTTGTAACTGGTTTACAGTCAGACCTAGGGTATGCAATTCCCACTGTGTGGGTGCATCCGTGAGCCACTTTGCAAACCATCACATGGTGTAGGGGTTAATGTTCAGGTGGATGGGTATGTCGATAATACCAGAATGGGGAATGGTGTTGAAAGCCTTTGAGAGATCAAGGTAGGCTGTGTGGACCTCCTTACCCTCATCTAATGCCTTGGTAACTGTCTCAAAGATGTCCACCAGATTTAAAAGGCATGGTCTGCCCTTAACAAAGCCAAACTGGGAGGGGTCAAAGGTTTGGAGGTACCCAATGTCTTTCTGACTGAGACCCATGATGATGTGCTCCATAGCCTTGCAGACCAGGCTAGTCAGGCCTACAGGACAATAGGTCCCATGGTCCGTTGTGGCACCAACTTTGTGGAGTGGGATAACTATTGCTGTGTGCCATTCAGGGGGCACAAATCCTGATGCAAGGCTATTATTGAACATGATGCATAGGTGGGGAGCAAGTACGTTCTGAAGTTCATGTAAAACGCAGCCTGGGATGTTGTCTGGTCTCATGGATGCTGTGATATTGGCTTTAGAATGTGCAGCTTTTACCTGCATAGTTGTGATTACAGGGACTCTGCACTCTTCCTGTATAGATATGACCCCTTTAGGGGGTGAGAGGGGGGAAGGTAGCACTGAACCTATCTGCCAGGATGTTGGCAATATCAGTTGGTTCTGTAATGTCCGTGCCTTTGTGCTGCAACTCAGAGCAGAACTGGGTGTTGACATCAAGATATTTGACATAGCTATAGAATGCTTTGTGGTTGTCATTGGAATTAGTGGTGGTTTTGTTTCTTTAGCTAGCTTTGGAGGATCTTATAAGGGATCTCAGCTTCTTACTGAGGCTGACCAGGGAGCTCCTCTATGCATGGGATTGTACTCTCTTTTGCAACAGTGTCTTCCTTTCCTTTTTCAGTTTGTTTATGGCAGGGGACCAGCAGATTGGCTTCCTTAATTAGGAGTATAGTGTCTTGGTTCTGTTTGTGATACCATGATCCATGAACTCGTGTAAGTGCTTATAGAGTGCATTTGTGTAGGCTTCATCAGTTGTAACTGTATTGTCCATCTGCATGAGTGTCATGAATTTCACCACGTCTGTCTTAAGAAGCATGAATTTGGCTTTGTAGACATATTATACTGTGGTTCCCTTAATGGGGGGTGGGGGTGGGATGTGGATATCAAGGGTGCTTAGATTATGGTCGGATCGGACCAACGAGGAGTTGACTTCAGGTGTGGAACACCGGTCAGTCATGTTGGTAATACCTAGATCTAGGATATCATTGCCCCTGGTGAGAGTGAGAATAAGTTGATCCAGGGCATTGGTGTTTATGAATTCCAGAAAGCGTTGAACTAATGAGTTGGTACATGAGTAGTTTTCCCAGTTAATGGTGGGGTAGGTGAAGTCGCCCATTAGTAGGGTGTTTGGTTGAACCCTAATAATTTCCAGTACATCAAGAAAAGAGGAGTGGGAAATTTGGGGTATGGTTGGGGATCTGTAGCAAGCTACGATTTGGATTGCCAGAGGTAGTTGCACTTGGATAACCTCAGATGCATTGTGTTAAGCAACTAGCCTGGAGGGGTGGATATCCTTAATGAATATGGACATACCTCCGCTTTGGGTGTTCCGGTCCAGGTTACATGGACAAAAAGTGTGCTATGAGTTCTAGCCTGGTAGTGTAGGGGTGGTCTCTGGAGCCTTGAATCAGGTCTCAGTCACTGCACAGACATCGATGTTCTCCATTACAAGGAGTGCCTCGAGTGAGTGCATTTTGAGATTTAGACTTCCAGCATTGAGCAGCATTACCCTCAGTTTGTGCTTGCCTGTTCCTGTTATGGTGTTGAATATGTTATTTGAACCTTGCCTAAAGAATGCACTATAGGGGCAGCAAGAGCCTTAGCCAGTATCCAGAATCCCAGGGGCTACAGGTGCAGGCCATCTATGGCAAAGCATCATGGTCTGTCGACCATGTCATCCCAAGCAGACAGATATTGGATCCCCTTAGAATGACACCAGAAGCTTAGCCAATTGTTGAAGTCAATCATTTTGTCCTTGTACTGTGGTATCATTCTGGGTGATGGCAGAATGCTGCTCAGGGCTAGGGTCATACCTGCCTCACCTACAAGTTCAGAGAGCTCTTCCATGTCTCTTTTCAGGTAGTCCAGGGAGGTACATCTCAGGTCTTTCACACCAACATGGACAATGACAGAGTCATATTTGAACTTGTTTTTGGAGTGACCTGAGTGCATGGGTTATGTGGCGGGTCCTGTTACCCAACATGCAGCTGACAGTACCCTTCTCCTTGTTTAGCCTGCTGAGTGGGACATCAGTGTGCCTGACTATAGAATCACTTATGACTAGTGTGGTGGGTACGTTGATTTGCCTTATTGGCTGTGGTTGAGTGGCACACTGACTCTATGGGCTATGTGCCATTGGGGCTGTGTTGGGGGATGGAGGCTGCTTGGATTTCCACTTTGGAGGTCTCTGTTGCTTAGACAGATTTTTATTGAAAGCCTAGCAAATGTTTTTGTGTTACTCTGTGTGGATTATGGTGGTGTAGATTCAGTGAGACTATGTGATGAGTGTGGTGTGGTGCAAATGTTTACCTTCTCCACATAACTGTCAGGGTCAGTCTTGGTTGGAGAGAGCTTTACCTCCAGTTTGGCTAGATAAGTGCTTTTCTCTCAGGTTGTAGTGTTGGGTGGTAGGTGGAGAGACTTGTCTGTGTATATGAGGCAATGTCTACATTGCCTCAAGATGCCCAGATTTATCAGATAGACAGGAGAGAACACTAGCAGCTGACCCTTAGACATGCCTGAATATAAAACTAATTTCCCCTAGATAAGTGAGGAAAGTGAGTACAAGAGCTATTTTACTCTAAGCAAGTGAGAGATGTATGTACAAAAACTGTTTACCTCTAGGTAATGGGAAGATTGAGTGCTATAGTGATTAGTAGCCTACATAGTGCTTACAAGTTCTGAACAAGTGCTGAGCATGAATAAGCAATCCAGATAGGGCCTTGAAAAACATAAACACACTGTCCCCCCACAACAGGTACACAATCATATATCCATGTACACCACTGAGCCCCTGTACCCACAACTATGCAGGTACAAGCAGCACTCAGGCTGCATGAGACCTGTCCACATCCCAGGTTGTATCATACACATATGGAAAAACAAGTTGCTCTCCACATACACATCATGTAAAACATACCTTCATGTCAGGCTGTGTACACACTGAATGGTGCACGCCAACAGGTATCACAACCAACAACGGGGGAGATACCACTGATAATGGGAAGTACTGCACTACTACCCTGCTGAGTCTGGTCTGAAAGCTCATGAACCTTGATCAAATTATTTGATGTCAGCAGTACAGATGTAGATTACAGTAAGGTTGATTTCACACTGCATATCATAACCTGGCCAGGTCATAAGACATCATCACCCTTACTGTGTTCCACCTACACTCAGTATACTAGATGTACATTCCTATGTCACAGGAGTGTTTTGCAACAGGACTGCTGGTAGAACCAACACTACAGAAGGTGTCTAAATAATACATGCAAATCACACCAGTGCCAGCTACAGTAAGACAGGGTTAATTAATTGTTCTCCCCCTCATTGTAGTCCATACCACACAGACTAACAGAAGGCATCTGCCTATTGAAGTATGCAAATGACTAAGACCTAGGAGCAATAGCTGACTCAGAGTGTTGTGGACAACATACAGAAGGGGCTTTGTGGGTGAGGTGTGTGACATATGACCACAATCTGACAGCTACATAATGCATTGTCACCCCTATGTTAATAAACCTGTACTCATGAACTACCACCTAGGCAGCGGTCAACATAATGGACACTGTGTAAGGGATGCAGCTGGGCAGTTGTCTTTCCTGTGATAGTTACATCACCACACCTGTCAGGGTGCCATCCATGAATATAGAAATCATTGTCCAGCCATACATAACACTCAAGTGACCCATATCAGATCACATATTTCCTTTAAGGGGTATTGGCCATGTGCAGATGGCCTACACCAGTCTTCCCATTCCCCATCTCCACTATGTAGCATGATGCATACCCTGAATAAATCCATGTCCAACCCAGTGATGTTGTACATGCTACACGTACACATCCTGATCTCAAACACATACTTCATGGACATCCACCTTCCTAGTACTAGGATCACTACATGCTGGACAGATCCTTGTCCCATACACTATACATAGTCCTGCCATGCTATGCATTCTTGTCCAGCAAATCTGCACATTGCCCCTCTCAGACATGGTGTGATGACCGCATGGTAAAAATATATCATTAACCATGTGGATCAGTTATGTGGCACTGCTCCACCTGGCCCCAGAGACATGCCTGTTGGCTACAGCTAGGTAACTTTTCATCCTAGATTCATACATTGACCATGGCATATAGCCTACAAGCTGGCTTTGACTGTACATGCTATAGTTGATATCCATCCCTGCAAATACCATCTGGCTAACCAGTGTCCCATGTGTATCACATGTGCAACACAGGTGACACATGGTAGGATGTTGAATTGCTGTACAGAGCTGTGTAGATATATATGGCAAAACGCATACATATAAAAACTTCCGTGAACAAGTCTGCAGGGTCACAGGTCATGTCTGTTAAGGCAGTGTAAGTCCTTATATGTGACATATACACAGCATCAAGGTCGACTGCATTAATGTAGACACATCCAGCCATGTGCTGATAGGTAAGAACACCAGTACAGGCAAACAGACATGCCCACATCAAGACAGCATCCACAAGGAGTATGGGCAATGTAATCAGGTGACACACACACATATATGGTGATAATATCCAATCACCATTGAATGTCACATGTGTGTGACACAAACATCAGTGGTGTCAGTGTCATGTAGATTTGCAAAGACAACTATTTAATTTTAATAAATGTGATACACATGTATGTTCAGCTGTAGCTCTGTATGTCTCTGTGAGTTACTGTGACCTGTCTCCATCATTATGTCTTCCAGGTATGCCGCATGCAAGACTACCCCCTTATACCCGCTTGGACGATGAGGCCTTCATCCCATAACTACATGACAATCATGATATCCTGTTCAGCCATGTGCCACAGGATGCACAGCAGTGGGATGCCCTGTGGATGGAATTTCGCAGGAGGGTTAACGATGTGGGTGGCCACAACTGCACATACCAGCAGGTGCGCAGACACTGTACAGACCTCATTAGATGGGCAAAACAGAGTGCGAATGCAATCATCAGGGAACAAAGTGCAACAGGTGATGGGCCACCAACCCAGCCCCCACTCACACGTACCGAGGAGCTACTGGCCAACCTGGGGACACCTGCAGAACAACATCCACAAGCCTTAGCCGATATTGTGGAGGTGGGTGTCTCTCAACCACAGACCCTGGAGTTACCTGCTAAGTCACTACTGCACCTATAACAGCTATATTCCATATAGTTACATGTGTCACTGTACAATATGTAATGTAAAATCATATGCAAGGCATGTATACATACATGCCGCATACTATAGTATGCTACTCTGTGTATGCACACATGTGCATACACCATAGTATAGTCTATTGTACTGGTGTATGTGTTAACATGCACATTGCACCCTGTAGCTATCATACAGGCATGGATAATGCTCAAACTGCTGTGTTACTCCAATTTAGGTACCTCTGGCGTTCTGCTGCAACAGCAGCCTGTTGCAAGTGAGACTGTTATTATTTATCAGGCATCTTAATGCACAGATCTATCTGCCATGTGGCCATTTACCACATGTACACATAATGTATGGTCCTGTCACAATATACAGGTCGGACCTGCAAGGCATCACAATGGCTACCCATGTGCAATACTTGCAAACTATGTGAAACACCAACATGAAACCTCACAAACTGTCGTGCATAGAATGGTGGAGGTACTGTTCACTGTAGGGACATGTACTACAGATAAGAACTACACATGTAGAGAATACAAACAGTACTACACAGTGAGCTGGAGGATGGCCAGACCACAGGATTCGCTGGTGTGGATCATAGCCCTGCTCTGAATGTCACACTATGTGATGTGATATCTTGACATGTCCATGCCATCTAGTGGCCTGGCTGCAACACTGCCTAACTATCCTGCAAAACATATCCCACATATCACCCTTTGTCTGCATAACCCTGTCGTCAGTGGAGCATATGACAGCTATGGATGTTTGTCATATGAGACAACACAGACATGTGAAATAGATGCCTGTTGCAATAATTTGGCCAACACATGTACACACATGGCCATGGAGGATGGCCAGAGACATGAAGCAACACACGCACTATACGTGATGTGCTTGTGTGTACACCCTGTCATACATTGGCTCCACATGGTCCAACTATGGCCTTTGTGTAATGGCTATATTGCAGATGTGGAACACTAGACATCCTACAGGCCTGTGAACATATTGCGTAGGCGTGACATCAATCCACCACATAAGATGTGTTGAACATCTTGAGTGTGTCATGACATGACAGCAGTCACCTATACAGTATCCACATCAGCCCACAGATACAGTACATTCCCCTTGCTGGTATCAGACATCAATGCCATCCTTGCTCCTCATATGTGTGTGTTTGTGTGTGTGTGTGTGTGTGTGTGTGTGTGTGTGTGTGTGTGTGTGTGTGTGTGTGTGTGTGTGGTACACAGATGTCATGTGGGACATGGTATACCAAGTAGTATGCTGTGTCTGGCCATAGTTGCCAGGCAGCAGCAATATGGTTGCAGATGTGCAGGGGTGTCATCCGTATACCCTTCAGTGACCTGTGTCACACATTCCACATCATGGTTTAGTGTGTATACACCTCAAGTGAAGTGGGTCACATTCCACAGTATATATGCATTGTATCAGAACACAGTCATGGCTATGAACTGTATCTGTAACTCACAGTGTATAGCAATAGAGATGCCTCATGATTTCCTGCAATGGCCATGCACATCAGCTAAATGTGCAATATATCTGTAGGGCGGTCAGACAACACTGCATTGGGACACCATTACCCCACTGTATATTTGACAGGACACCATTGTGTTAAACATGTATGCATGTCATTGCACACATCATCAGATCACATGACATACTACATGTGATAGTCAAGGTCATATGCCACACATTAGGCAGGTGTACTGTTAACCTGTGCTGGTCTACATGGTGTAACACAGGGATGTACGCTAACTACAACTATGATTGTGTAATTTGCATGCCTTTTGCTATGACACATGCATGCTGTTGTGTGCAACTCAGGGATGTATGATAACTACCACTATTATTGTCTGCACTGCATGCAGTCTGCTGTATCTCATGCATGTTGCATGCCTTCTGCCATATCACATGCATGTTGGGTGCCATATCACATGCATGTTGGGTGTGCCATCTGCTGTATCACATGCATGTTGCATGCCTTCTGCCATATCACATGCATGTTGGGTGCCATAGCATGTGTGTGTCTGTGTGTGTGTCTATTGTATAGATTATAATGTACAGTTCTTGTCTGCCCCTCACAGGTGATGTAGGTGTGTTCCACTTCTGTGGTCCATCTGATGTTAGTGTCCCCACAGACTCTAGCAGTGATGATGAATGTATGATTGAGGCACAGGTAGGGTTGTCAGTGGCTGAATCTGTGCCATTGGCTGCCATTCCACCTATATCCCCCTCATCCATGCACACAGATATCATGCCTACACATACCCCCTCACCAGTGGCTATAGAGGAATGATAGTTATTGTGTGGTAGCTTGGAACAGGAAAGTGTGGGGGCTATGGAATGTGTGCCTGCACGTCTTGGTGTCAGCCAACTGACTGGTGATGCTCCACACCGGCACATGGCCAGTGCTGCTCGTAAGAGGATATCTGGCCAAAATGCCCCTGCAAGACAGAGCACAGCATCTGGTGTCACCACACACATGTTTCAGGCTGTAATGGAGGCACAGGCATGTGCTGAATGGCACAGCAGAGAAGATCAGAGGCTTCAGAGAGCTGCTGTCCATTCTTTAAACAACAACATCCAAGCAATAGTAAATGCTCAACAGCAGATTGCTGAAGCTTTGGATAGACGATTGGGTGACATGGTTGGAGTCCTTGACTGTGACATGACAATCCTCGAGCATGTGCTGTCTGTGTTGGAACATCTGGTAGGAGTGAGGCGTTGGGCACAGGAATGTAGGCCTGCTGCATCACCTCTTTCAGGTCTATGTGAACAAGCTATCTCACATGCCCACTCCTTTGGTGATGGGGGCAGCAGCAGTGCAGCTGGTGCTATGCTGTCCACACCATGACACAGCAGGCCACATGCACGTGGCCCTGGATGGTCCCAACAGGGACATGGTTAGAGTGGACATATGTCATCAGACAGTACCCAATCTGCACCTCTGCCTGGTAGTGCCCATGCAACTCCTGGCAGGCACAGGTCACATGGCCATGGCCAGACACCGTGAACTGTAAAACCTGGCCTGTACAGTCTGCAGCTGTCAATAATACCCATGTGTAGGCCAGACACATGCCAGAACTGTGTGCATACATACACGCACACACCGGAAGCATATGTAGAGCAATGCAACACACACATGATTAACATCCACACACACCCAATTAGATCAAAGGCCCTAATCCACACACATGATGTCATCCAATGGTGCAGCCTCGGCCTCTGGCAAACATTACCACCCTGTGCATATGATGATGCCTGTGCCGCATCCCTGTCATCCACACCATCGGTGCAGGGACATGCTCATATGGTCTGATGCAAAGGGTGAACAGACTAGGAAGGTAAGTGTAGATTACAATTGTTGTGTACTGTTGACAGGCAGCAGACATACCATGTAGTATAGGTGTACAATGCATTTTGTACTGTTAACAGTATGTGTCTTGTGTAACAACAGTAACTGCATGTTGGACATGATGTTCTGCTTTCCTCCTTCAGGTCTAATTGCACACGCTGGTGGATGTCCGTGTTTGCAATTAGTGTCCCATATGTAAATGTGGACTACTCACAGGTATGTATGAATATACCAGCATGCACCTTGTAGCTTCCACATCACAGTTAGAATGTCCCACGTTCCAAACATGTCTACTGATCCAAGAGCATGATAGCTGTGTATTAAGCTACTGTGGCTACAGACGTGACATCCATACTGGGTGACATCACAGGTACAGTTACATGGAGTGGTGAGGAAAGAGAGTGGTCTAGCTGATGACAAGGGTAGAGGGCAGTGGGAAGTGTGATGCCTCATTGGGAAACAGTAATACACATTCCCATGACAGGATTCCAACACACAACTGCACCCACACACTCAGGTATTGACCCACATGTAATCAGTGACACAGTAACACACCCACACACTCACGGATTCACTGACACAGTAACACACACTCACACACAGTTGCTACTTTTGGGGTGAGGACCCCTGCCTATGTGCAAATCATCATTACAGTACCTACCTACATGACACGCCACAGAAAATACACATGTACAGGTAGTCAGTATGGCCTAAGATTGGGGACATCAACATGGATAGTAGATTGCATCACCTGGATGGGGTGAGGAGACTTATCAGTTCAGTATGGTAGCATACATCCTCACTCCAGGGACCATATACACACACAAACACATACACACACAAACATACTCACACTGTGGCATTCACTATTGAATACACCTATGTCACTGACATACAGATACCTCACTTGTGTGAGATGCACGCCCCTGCCTATGTCCTGCTTTCTACATTGCAGTCTGTACAGATATCTACAACAGTGTACAGGAGAGTGAGTAACAATTGAGATGTATTCCCCAACATACATGACATATATGGACACACACGCAACCACACATGCCAGTACTGTGAATCAAACACCTGCCCAGCTCATGATATGTATGACAGACTTACAGCAGTATTGCACACGTTACAAAGTGTACTGACGCTTTCTTTGGCACACAGGAGGTCTTATCTGTTACAGGTGTCAAGTGATTTACCTTCGGTGTCACCCTGACCGCTGTCTATGTTGTGTGTGATGTCCTTCTATTAACAAAACCATTGCTTACCAGTTACACAGGTTATTGTAGGACCACTTGTGACACACTTGTGAGCTGTCCTCAGCAAACATCCATCTTCAAGGATGTCCCACCACTTAATTATTTCCACACATCTGTCCATACCTGAGGTACATCTTTCTGTACATTATTTTGTAGATGTATATCACTGTTTTGATACATTTTTGTGTTGTATGTTTCTTTTAAATTTAAAACTTGGCTAAATTGGATAATTAACTAATATCTGGTTTTAATTGGTTTTTATTAGTTCTGTTACTTCTAAACACTGGGAGCTGTGTTGAGTGCAGATTTTGTCTGAAGAAGGCTGGGAAATAACCTGGCCAAAAGCGCTTACGTAATTAAACAGTCCGTGTCCAGCTGACCTAGTCCGTTTTCATTTTTATTTCTTTTTACATTCAGCATATCACCATATACAGTTGGCAATGATGAGGCTGCATTGCGAATGCATAATGTACTAAGATACACGTCACCTGCATACATCAGCAACTGCACACGCATGGTATCTGAACACACACCACTACATGTACATGTGTGTAGCTCCTACAATTTTGCCATTTGGGCATGTTTGTAGGCATTGCAATTGGCGGACATGTGTAATGACATACATGACACATGGACTGTTGTATTATATGATAGGTGTAATGGGTGATGGGTACAGAGGGAATGTTACCTCTGTCAACATTGATATCACACATTATGTACTGTTAGCATTCAGCAGCCATGGACCTACATTCCATGTGCATGTGTGTAATGGCTGTAGCTGTAGCCACCTGTCTGCACAAAGGAAAACAACAGCAATGCTATTTACATATATGTTGTGTGTGTGTGGCATGTACATATCCAGGGCAGGTACATGTATGTCATATCCAAACATAAGGGTGTTTACTGGTGTACAGCAACAGTCATCTGCTAATGCTGTAAATATCTGAGGGCCCCTGGTATGTGTACAACTGACCTGATTACAGACAGTGGTATCATTGCATTGCATAGCACATGATGCAACTATGTCAGTACATGGGTTCTCTGCACAGTTGATGTAGAGCTTGGTACAGTCCACTGGTCAAGTGTCACATGGTGGTGTACTATTATATGTCCTACCACATGTATGGATGTGTGTTGGTGGTCCAAGGGCATGGTGGTGTCTAACGTTTACATCCTAGAATGCAGCATTTGACACTATGTCCTGCACCTGACTCATCTGTGATGCCTTTTGTGGGAGTACCGGTCAATACATGTGAGTGGCCTCTATGTATGTGGGGGACACCACCACCTAGAGTGGTCCGTACCTGTGTTATGGCCCACATCTGGTTCTGAGGTATATGGTGGTAGTGCTATTTTGCACTACAAAGCATTCAGCCAGGTGTTCCTCACTGCACAGATGTCAGTATTCCCTATTGTTGGATCTACAGTGAGCAGCTGCGATTACAGATGCTACACATCTAGCACTGGTTAGCATAAGCATAAAATGCAGTTGTCCTCTAGGTGTCAGGGTGTTATCCTGTGTTTAGAACATTTGCCTTGGAATGGCACTATATGGGTGAATGTGACATAGGTATTATCCCCACTCCCTTGACTCATGGATGCATGTGAAATGTTACAAAGGCTTGTCTACTTTCAGTCATGTCATCCCAGAATAACAAACACTGGACAACCTCATATTTATAGCAGGACATCACACAGTTGCCACTCCTAGCAAGGCTCATTGTAGTGGTCAAGCAGTTGCCACTACTAGCAAGACATCACTGCGAGTGGTAGTATTGTGCTTGGTATAGAATGGTACATCTAAGGTGACGGACAGCAGCAGATGTTGTGTATAAGACCGGTGTTAGATATATGTAGAGCAGCGTTCCTGCTAACAGTGACAACTATTAACACCAGAGTGCATTACAATGTGTTCTTTACATCTAACTGTAATAGCATGGCCACTGTGACCTTCTGCGTTTAGAATCAGAGTGCATCCCAGACAGCCCTGTGCTACTAAATGTGTGAGCATGCCCAGTGATACCTTGTGTCAGTTACGTGCCTCTGTGTGTATGGGCATGGCCATTGTAACCCTGTATAGTGATAGTAGTCGTCCATTCCACAGATGAGCATACTCCAGGTCAAGATGGATTCCTACTTTAAACACACAGGTTCACAGGTATGTACATCTTAACTGCCAGCATCCCTGTTGATGTTTGCATTCCTAGAAGGTCATAATGTCAGCCTTGAAATGTGTAGTCTGTGTGGCATGACTCGTAACTATGTAGCATTGTAATAGTGATCTGAAGATAGGCAGATGTTTTCTTCCCACCACTGGTGTGTGTGTGTGTGTGTGTGTGTGTGTGTGTGTGTGTGTGTGTGTGTGTGTGTGTGTGTGTGTGTGTGTGTTTGTCTCCATCAGCCTGAGGACTGAATAATGCTTTTAAACTGCTCACACTCCATACTATTCCTATACCCACCTTTGGCAAGGCTGATGATGTCAACCACCTACAAATACACCTCTGGGAGTCCTGTGCCCCAGTAATCTTGGTAGCGCATTCTGTAACTGCGTAATGCTGCAGTGTGCTAAAGTAGTTAGGTCGGTGTTCTAATCCCAGACATGCCAAGTGTGTGTGTGTGTGTGTGTGTGTGTGTGTGTGTGTGTGTGTGTGTGTGTGTGTGTGTGTGTGTGTGTCTGCCTGCATGAGACAAGTGCAGTGCTTTGTAGAGTATGCACTCTCTGTATAAATCACATGACCACCTTTGCCATTCCTGCTGTTGTCACCCACCTAGGTATATACCTGTAGGTGTGCTGTAACTCAGTATTTGCCATAGCGCGTGCCCTAAAAGTGTATTGCTGCAGTGTGATACGGTAGGTAGGGGTTCATATACAGGACATGGCAAGTGTGCGTTTGTCTGTCAGAGCCTATGTAGAGGTGGCTGTGAGTGTGTTATCATTAAACATACTGGGGAGCGGATTTTGTAGTTTTCCTATATGGTGTCGATCTTATGACACATTGGGCATATCACGAGGAGTACAGCTGTCAGTCAGCCATGGGACTGTGCTGGCCAGCCATACTTCTACATCTAGCAAAAGGCCTGGTGAACAAAGTATGCAACCCTACTAGTACCCAGTATATGTCCCGCACCCATGTGCCATGCACAAACACACTTGCCTAGGATATCCTGCTATGTTGCTAGTACCATGCACATTGATGACAGATAGCAGGCATGGTGTGAATGCAGTGGCCTACAGAGGACATGGCACCCTGTACAGCAGTACAATAGGCACATATATGCGGACATTGTGTCTTCACTATGTTCCCCACTGGATGCCTACAACATATGTGGTGCCATCAAACGTGATCCACAGAGGCCATGCAATGCCATACACATGTGCCCTGTATGGACCAATGCTACTGACACCAGGGAATACCTGTATCATACTATCAATGCAGGTGCAGGGCTGACCTGCTCTCTATAAGAAGGTTTCACCACACCAGGCCAGTATTGGCATATCGGGGGATAACAGTCTGTGTACACAACATGTGCCTGCCAAACCAGGTACACCTGTACATGTCACTGTACAGTATTGTGGGACATGCACATTCCAGGCAATGTTCATATGAAGGACTATCAAACACAGACATTGCATGCATTACAAAGCTATGGCCATACACATTGGTAACTAGGATGTCAGGGCAGATCATGCAGTACCCATCTGTTTGGGACATTGCAGATACTACACCCCTGCACTGCACACCATTGTCAGGTGATGCGATGCCAATGATTACCCCCACCCAGCCTTGTACAGCCATCTTGCACAGCCAACCACTACACACCCATGAAACAATGCATACATGCATGTCAGTCATGGCACCTTGTGTCTGCATGTGGGTTATGATGCTCCCAACCACAGTGACTCCCAGTATAACCCTTGTTGGCATACCAACAGATGTGAAACACTTTCCCATGCCTTAGCCCATAGAACCTCCAGATATCCCCTGTGGTGCATGTAGTCCTGTGCATTACTGCAGTGTGGCAAACTAAGTAGTTAGGTCGTGTATCTGTGGCCCTGGCAAAGAGTGTCAATGCATGTCCATTAGAGAGTGTGGTTGTGGTGACAATGGCATCCGTTCATATGGACAGCCTTGTGTGCCAGATCTAATGTATGTCTACTATACCTCTGTTGCAGATGTCACTCACCTACACACATATATGTTCTTACAGCATAGCAACATGTCACCTTTGTGGCACATGGAGTAACTTCATGCACATGTAATAGTAATGACTACTCAGTCAGGGGTTTGACCCATGTACTGTTAGGCGTGTGGCAGATGATGCTTAGAGTTAAGTCTCCAAGCCCTTCTCTGGTGTACTTTTCTTGTTCCACCCACACACTCTGGTGGATGTGAAGGTGTACATCTGCTCAGCAGCAGCATGTGTATTGTAAGTGATGGACATGATCAGGTGATGGCCTCTGCACCTACTGCAGTCCTCCTCTAGCTGATTGCATGTGGAACAGCTGTGATGGTGTTCCCAAAGCCATAAGTATGATAAACACAGTACACTATCTGGGGAAAACATGTTGGTATTTGACCATGACAGTCACTGTGAGTGGTACCTGGATGTGGTGTTCTGACACGGCATATCAGATGATATCTGGATGTACCTCAAACATTATACACAGTAGGAAAAAGCCTAAAGACAGGAGGGTGATGTGCCACACATGACTACAGCATGTAAGTGTAGCTATGCTGCATTGAGACAACTGCCTGTTTAACATGTGTGTGGTAATGGCAATTCTGCATGTTTTAATGCAGACATGACAGTACACTGTTCGTGAGTGACCCCAATCTGTAGGGCCATCTGTGAACTGGCCAGGGTGTGCAACCATTTGTTTCCTGTGTTACACAATGAACACACATCTGTGCACAGCAGGAGCATAGTGTGAGGAATGCAGACAGTACATGATGATAGGGATGTGTTACTGCCATCGTATCCCTGACTGGACATGTGTCACATGAAACAGTGGTATGACAGACACTGTCTGGGGTTCCCAGTGACAAGCCAATAATGGGCAACTGTTCATAGTTGCAGTCACATTTCTACTACACATTGTACAGATGGCTTGCAGTATATATGCATGTGTTGTGCTCCCTCTGCAAATGTATACCATCTGTTGTGTTGGGTTGATGGTGATATCTCTGCATGCTGTTGTAGGTAATCCTGTATGCTGATGTCTATCACTAAGCCATATGTGGGTTTAAACTGCAACACCATAGGCTGAATGGGTTGGGAGATCACGGCAGAACCTCCTGTCCCACTTCAGCTGACCATGGCAATGGGCTCTAGCACATCTAGGACCCAGCCTTGGGCATCAACCTCTGTTGGCTCTGCACCACCTTCTGGTGGTACCACCACTGAGGATGGAGCATGTCCCCCCTGGGAGCAGGACCAGACAGGTACATGTCTGCTGTTGTGAGTTCCCGGACGTGTTGCGTTGGGGGCTCACTAAGGGGGTCTGAAGCCAGATATGCAAGCTCAAGGGCAGAGTGTCACATTTATAGGGTTATGCTGCCCCTCCTGGACAGCCCCCAGCACTGCCTCCTTTGCAGCTGTTTAGGTGCAGTGGCAGCTGCCCATGGCTGGGGACCGCCGTCCCACTGTTCCCATCAGCTTGTGAATGCCAAACACCGTTCCCCATCCGGGGTGTATCCCCCTACATGTGTCATATACCAACCCTGTATGCTGCCTTGTCTGTGATCCTACCCTACCTATCCTCCATGGTCATACCTACAATCCTTCCCCTTACATCCGACCCTCACCTACAGAAACATAAGGCCAATCAGCGAATAGGACAACATCTGCCCTATACATAGCTGTCCATTACACACATGTGCCCACTGGACACATGTAACCCTTGTAATATGCATCACTACATACTCCTGTTATCCTCACCCCTGTCCCTCAGGCGCACGGTCCTGGTATGCACATCATTCCTAAATGGTCCAGGTACATGTGATGAGGATGACCCCATTGTATGCACAACACTAACGGTCCCTCTATTGTTTCTCCATTTACATTTATCATGATGATGATGTTGCACATACCACCTTGCAAGAGTACTGTTCACACATAATGATTGGACAGGTACTGTTGTGTTAATGTACATTACATGCACAGAGTGATGTATACGGCCAATGTACAACTATTTGCATGTATGAATGAGACATGTCTGTCTGAAGGAGTCTTGAGATCACATAGAACAACACCACTACATAATACAGGTGTCGCTGGTGTTTGCCGTTTCATTCGTTTGTAATACTTTGTTGTTACATGGTATGTTCCTGATATATCTCTATATATGTATGTACCTATATGCTGGACATAAACACTCACATATACATCTACATGATGGGATACATTCCTATACTGTTGAATGAATGCACTGTATGATAAATTTGTGGTACCATTGTCTGTATATCTGCCATGGCGTATTGGTAAATCACATTAGCTGTGTGTGCAGGGTCCTGGTTCCAAGCCTTGCAGAGGACATTTAATTGGTTGCAGGGCAGAACAAGAACATTAGATATGGAGGGAGTAAGGCACATTAAAGCAGTTGGGAGTGGGTGTGTGTGGGTTTGCACGGTGTTAAGCACTGCTGACCTCTGCTTCTTAAACTCGGTTAGCCTCTACATTGCTTTACTAGTGCAATACTCGCATACTGGTAACTAAACAGGCTTACACCCGCTTGCTCCCGCACTTGCAAATGCACCGACATTGGTGCTTGCATCTGACACTCACACCCCTGGGTGGGATCAAGGACCACAATATTACCTTGTGATGCCTATTACATCGGAATACATGCCTACAGTATCAGGAATGGCTGCCCATTAAGCGATGGCATGGGGTTCGACAGTACGGAATTGGCAGCCTGTCCAGTGATTTTAATCATATTATTTGTGTGCTCCTCATACAATCTGCTCCCATCTGGCTGATACATGGGGACAGAGACTCTTCAATACAGATAAGTAATTGGGTTTTGGGAGCCACATCCATCAGCCGAGTCATGCTACCGCATACCTATTATTGGTTTGCCACCTTTTCAATTGGCCAAGGTGGGACTTTAGGGTTACCACCTGTCCCACTTTGTGAGGGACAGTCCCTCTTTAGGCAGTTGTGTCCTGCTAAAATAATCAAGACATAGCAAATATCCTGAGATTACAGGACACAATATATCCTAAGTTTCTTTAACAGTTGCATAAAACAGTTATTTTAATATATTCTATGTTATATATTCTATGTTATGTGAAGTAGCATAAGCAATTCAAATGTTACTAGAATAAGCTTTTATTTCTGCAAAAAAGTAACGTTCTGTACTATGCATGGCTGTAGGTATGTTTTGTTCTGAAAAATCTGACATTTCTACAGAACATATACCACGCTGGGCATTTGAAAAGGTGGCAACCCTATAGGACCTTTATGTAGAGACGTCAGATTTTGCAGGGCAAAACATACCCACAGCCAGTACAAAGGCGAGTAATTTACCATTTTGCCTAAATAAAAGGTTATTCTTGTAGCATTATAGCTGCTTATACTGTTTCTTATAACATTTAGGTGTTTCAGATACAAAATAATTGTTTTATGCAACTACTACAGACAATATAGGAAATCTTTGTCCTAAATCACAGGACATATGCCATAATTACACTTATTTTGCAGGACACAACTGCCCAAAGGGGACTGTCCCTTGCAAAGTTGGACAGGTGGTAACCCCAACCCTATTATTCTATAATCTTTCTAAGGTAGTTGGCGGAATATGCACTTTCTGTCACTGGCAGACCGCTCATATGAATGGGGAAAAATGAACACTGAATCAGGGACACTGCATAACAACCTCAGGGACACATTTAGAAGTTTGGTGCTATTAACCTGACACATTGACAGACCCAGAGCATATGTATTCATACACATTGTCTGAGGTACATGCTGTTTATGACTCTTACACATTGTCATTATTCATTATGTGTATTCCACTACCTTTCCTCCTAATATCACTAGTTCTAGGAGGGTTTAGGTGGGACAGAGTTAGATTATGAGTCGTAATCATGGACGTCCCTGGTAATCAGGGAAAGTTCAATGGCATGGTCCCTATGTGTTCCCCCAATGGTTACGGACTATCCAGTGGATGTGATCTTAACGTTTGGGAGGTATGGGTGTCTGTATGCCTCTTCGCATTTTATTTTATTTTACTGTTATTCTATTGCTGGTATCTTATGACATGACACTATTGGCTAATTTAAATTAATAGGCTTATTGGCTTTTTGATTGCACTTATATAAGCATCTTGTTATTCTGCACTTATGTCTGATGAAGCAACAGTAGTTGTGAAAGCGCTTACCATTTGTGTGTTTGTGTGAATAAACGTTTATTGTGTGCTATCTCGGTGCAGCTTTTTTCATTTTGTTACTGGGGTTATACCTGCCTGGGCTACAAGATCAGAGATCTCTTCCATGTCTCTTTTCATGTAGTCCAGGGAGGTACATCTCAGGTCTTTCACACCAACATGGACAATGTCAGAGTCATATTTGTACTTGTTGAGTGCCCTGAGTGCATGGGTCATGTGGCGGATCCTGGCACCTGACAGACAGCTGACAGTAACCTTTTCCTTCTTTAGCCTAGTGAGTGGGACATCAGTGTTCCTGACTATAGAATCACCTATGACTAGTGTGTTGGGTACGTTGGTTTGCCTTATGGGCTGTGGTTTATTGGCACACTGAGTCAGTGGGCTATGTGTCATTTGGGTTGTGTTGGGGGGTGGTGGTTGCTTGCGGTTCTGCTTTGGATGTCTCTGTTGCTTGAGCAGATTATTATTGAGAGACTCTGCAAATGGTTTGTGTTTCTATGTGTGGATTTTGGTGGTGTAGGTTTAGTGGGACTATGTGATGAGTGTGATGTGTTGCAAGTGTTTACCTTCTCCTCTTGACTGTCAAGTTCAGTCTTGGTTGGAGAGAGCTTTACCTCCAGTTTGGCTAGATAAGTGCATCTCTCTCAGGTTGTGGTGTTGGATAGTAGAAGGAGAGGGTTGTCTGTGTACATGAGGCAATTGCTACATTGCCCCAAGATGCCCAGATTCATCAGATAGACAGGAGAAAACACTGGGAGCTGACCCTTGGACATGCCTGAATAAAAAAACTACTTTCCTCTAGACAAGTGAGGAAAGTGAGTATAAGAGCTGTTTTTCTCTAAGCAAGTGAGGAAAGTAAGTACAAAAACTGTTTTCCTCTAGGTAAAGAGGAAGGTTGAGTACTGTAGTAATTTGTAGCTTATTTAGTGCTAACAAGTTCTGAATGCAAATAAGCAAATTGAAGTGCTAAAACTAAGAATCTATACCTAGATCTTGTGGTAGATAGGCTACCTAGTGCTTACCACTCCCACTAATAAGCTAGAATGCATCCCTCCAACACTGAATGTAAGATAGACTAAGAAAACTGATATACTCACTAAAAGGTAAGACATTAGACTTCTTAAGTTTCAGCCATCTCTTTGGCAACAAAGAAATAGTGACATAACCATGATCCAGTTCTCAACTTATCTGGGTTTAATTAATAGCAAAAATCCTGTACAATGTATTTAGATGAACATGAAGTAAATGTCTAACACTAGATCTCTCATCTTGGAAGGATGAAATTAATCATGTTGATGAACTGCCCACTTCTACAAGTCTAAATAATGTGTTCCTTGTGAACAGTGACTTTTGACAATGACCACTGGCAACCAGCATCTGCTCTGTGTCTGAGTGCTACTGCTGTGTAGAAGTGACCAACTACATAGGGCATGAAATTACACATTCTTAGACAGAAACTATCAGGAAGCAGGATTTGTACCTCAGAGAACAGAAAAACTCCCTAGCCCTAGGCAGGTGGTAGATTCAAACCTTGGCTCTTAACTCAACTTTCTAGTCTTTTCCAGTACCTGGGAAATAGAACAAAATGAGCTTGTTAACTCATTCATTCAAATTTAGCTCAAGAACTTTGCACTGTAACTTCCAATGGGTGCAGTATAAGCCTTTTGATTGAATCAAATTATGTCCTCACATTTCAAACAAATGTTCCTATCTCTGAAACCATACAGGTTACTAAAGAAGTATAAATTGCAAACTCTTCAGCATTAACTATTTTTATAGTGGTAGTATTCTTTAGGCTCTAGGTTTTAAACATAATTTTATAACTCACAGTAAACACAGTAACTATTACATTTGTAATATTTTGTAAACAACTTACAATATCTCAGCAACCACTGAAGTTACAAACATATTGTCAGCAGTGTTTTATTCATCTAGCTGAGAGCCTTCATATGAGGCTAAGGAGTTCTGTCTGCAATGGTTTACTATCATCTGTGGGAACTACATTCTGTCAGCACATATGCTGCAGAAAACGAGAATGTTGTGCACAAAATGAAAAGGGTATGGATAGTTGAAGACACTTATGCAAATGAAGTTGTGCATTCCCATAAGTCTGTTTGATTATATATACGGAGATTGTGGTGCAGTGGGGATTGGAAATTCATCCATATCCCCACTGTAGTGCGATCTTGGAGTTGGAATATATTAGTAGCGGGGGGGTGAGGGTGGCTTGTCCCCCTGCAAAAATGTGATATGTTATATAGTAGTTTGATTTACATCAGCTCCTATACGGCTATCACATGATGTTTTCGGTGACAATGTCGACTCAAATGCGTTGATCATTTGAGTCGAGATTGTGTAGATGTGGAGAGTTCAATTTTGGTGTTTATTTTTGTTTTTGAAAATGCCAAATGTTTTGCCTTTTACAGTAATGGTAGTAAACCATCTGCGTTACTTGGTTTTTGAGATATTTAGAAAAATGTGAAAATGTTATCTATATACAGCAATATCATAAAAAACAACAGTTGATATCTATTTACCTGCACTAGGCAGAGGCCAAATAATAATGAAGTTGAGTTTGCCATCGTGTAAGTTTTAAGATGGAATATTTTAAAACTTTGTACATAATGTGGTTTTAGAATTATTGATGCAAATATGAGCAAGCAATATTTGATGCCTAGAGGCATGAGTTAAATGCAGATGCACCAGGAGGCATCACTCGGATGTAATGAATTAAAAAATAACATTTGCTGATTGTGAATATTGTTAAAAATCCTTCTCAAACATTCTGTAGTGGTACTCTTTCATGCACGACCTTTTTGTGATCCTGCAGTTTTATTTAAACCATCCACAGCACATTTGCATTTTGACTTGTCTCAGACTAGAACAATGGCAACCAAGAGATTAATTTAGGACCAGATACATTTTTACAATAGCAGTATCAAGCTCAGTAATCAAGAGTATGGTGACTTTTTATGTGACTTTAAGATGAGGACTTTTTTTTGGAAAGTCCATCGAACATGAACACTAAATTAAATTAATATGACAAACTATGTTCCCATACATTTGAAATGGTGGTCTATGATCCCAAGAGATGTGTAGGTCCTTGACAAGAATGGGACACCTGATGGATATTTTTTAGTGTGTCACAAAGAAGACTTTTTGGGTTTTCTAGTAATGGCCTTTGTGTTTATAATATATCTTTCTACCCCCATGCCTTTTCTCCCATTCGGTCTGTATAACCAGGTTAAAAGCCAAACACAGTATGTCAATTATTCAAAAACTGTAATATAATTTTTGGTTCAATTAAACCCCAGTTTGTATCCTCGCTTATGTTAGAACTTACAATGTCCTCTCGTGGGAGGGTCTACATTCCCCCACAGGCAACATGAATGCTACCATGTGGGCATGACTTGGCAAAGGCAAGCACATGCCCACAGCAATATGCTGCATGCTGTACAACTCTTTGTCTACAATGTACTAGAACTGAAGCAGATCAAATTACTTCTATCCTGCCAGCATGAGCAAGCTGGTGTCAGACACTCATTTCCATCCCTTCATGGGATCTACTCGATCCCAAGTTGCTAGTCATTACTATATCAGCTGGGCCACAATCAGAGATTTAACACTCTGTGGTACAGATATTTCTTGGTACTGACTTTCAGTTTACTTCACTAAAATCAGACACATGCATCATGACAGTCCTGCAAATCTTTATAAGCAATTGAATTTATCTTTCATGCTCTCAGTAGAGTGATGGGATTACCCACCATTACTGTTGCAAAGAGCCCTGAGAGATGCACTGAAAAGGTGCTAATGAAAATGAGAAGAAACAGTATCTAACAATGAACCTTGTGCAATCTAAAAGTTAATAAAATTTGTCTTTTTAGGTTTCAGTCCAGGTGGCCAAATTATCTAAGACAACATTTACCAAAACCCTTCCTTTCCTTGTTTTACCAGCCTGTTAATGAAGAAAGGATGACCAATTTATTTAAAGGCTCTTCTGAGATCTTTATATGGTTTTCTTCTAAGAAATCATGTCATTTATGCTCCGCTCAGAGTCAAAAGTAGTCCATACCACTGCCAGGATATTGTTCATATTCCAAAACACAAGCCAGATACTGGAATGAATGCCATATATTTTCATACACTTCACAAACTGACAGTAAACAGTTTTTTTGTCTTAGCTTTATTAGTCAATGCAGGCCAGAGATTTTTAAGGATTTGCATTTAAGTATCTTAGTCTTAGTGACAAATTAGGCATACTGTCACATATCCGTTACAACTCCAGCAGTAGAAAAGGCAATAATAATGAGTTTTAGAGGTATAAGAATGTCAAGCCTCAGTTACAGGAGCATGAGAAGTATCTTATCTTTGAAAGAAAAAGCACACAGAAGTGAAACCTATAGGCCACGTACAACAGAGACAGGAAGAAGTCCTGGAAATTGATAGGCAGACATTTGGTGGGGGCATTTAACATGTTCTACAAAGATCCAATAAAAGGCATGGGTAACTTCTGCCTGACTACCTGCAGGATTGCCTGTAAGGAAATAAAGGTTGGAAGTATGTTTAGTATCTTTCAGGGTCTTATTGAGTTCTGCAGGAAACATTAACATTTACTTAATAGTCTGTGTAGGTGGGCAAAATACTAGTTGGTCCTAACAAATTCTTTATCAATGCAGCAAGAATTTCTTTGATTTAGGCGAGAAATGTGAAAGTCACCACACCCAACCAGCATTCATTTATTTCAGACTAAGTTTCAAGATCTGAGCTTTCCTCTTATAGTCCTTGGATATTCTAGCAATATCAATGGATTTAGCATGCCTATGGAAGATAGGGAAGAGTTTGGCCTTGACTGATAGCAGAATATCAGATAACAGAAAAATAACTTTTTTATCAGAAGAGAATGGAAGAAAATCTGAAGATGGTCAATACTCTAATCAATTAATGCAAAAAGTAAAATATATATGTGTGTGTGTGTGTGTGTGTGTGTGTGTGTGTGTGTGTGTGTGTGTGTGTGTGTGTGTGTGTGTGTGTGTGTGTGTGCGTGTAAGTTACATTGCCTTTTGGAATTAAAAAAATATTTTTCAGTAGCTGACAGATGTTTCATTTCTTATTAAAGTTAGTCAAAACTAGCAGTGTTATAAGGAATGTTAATAAATGTTTTTCTCATTAATATGTCTCTGGCTACAGAATGGTGATACATCTGCATTCACAAATGATAACCGTATTCCTAACAATTTGCCTCTGTGACAATTACTTCAGTTTATATTCTTGTAATACAGATAAAATAAAAACTTATAAATGTGCAGCTACAACACAATACTGCATGCAGTTAAACAGGTTGTTGCTATTAGTACCATGTTGTGGTAAAAGAGTAAACATGGATGCCAATATGACTCTCAAGTTACAACCTTGATAAGCTATACAGTGGGACAACAGTCAATGTAAATAGTCTGATATCCTTTAAGTAATTGCAGTAACTTCTGGTACTAGCATGAGCAAAACATTTTTTTTTTACTGTAAGACTAATTAAAAACAGAACACATTCAATTATTGTGGAGTTCTCTTCATAGCCCTTTGGAAAACAGGCATTATGCCCTTACCCATTATAGCAAGCTGTTAATAAAATACAAAGCAAGTAAAAATATTAAACAGAAAGGCCTCATAGACAAAAACATAATACAGACCCTGATAAGCCACAATCTGATTTATGTACTACCTTAAACCTTCTTTGAAGGAGACACATGGGAAAAATATTAACAGGCCCTTAAGCATCCATATATAAATGGGATGCTATTCGCAAAATAAGTGTTGCTTAGCAACTGTTCTAAAAAGAAACAGTTTATCATTATCTTCTATTGCACAGGAAGCATATTGTTTTCATGTCAGTTTCTACAAATCAAACATTGGTCGTGATTTTCTGGTTCTGTACGTTTTGACAAATATGCTCTTGATGAAATGATAGTAAAGTCAAAGTACATCTGATATTGAATACAAGTCATTATGTGAATTTTCTCACTATATTGCATTTGCCAGTATTTTCCAGTAAATATAAATAATTTTTATAAGTTGTTTTTCACTTTCTCTCACTTTTTTTTTAATTTGACCTTGATTCCTACCGTCAGTGTCGGCAGGCATTTATATCACGGGATTATACAGAGGAGTGTATTAAAACTTGTATAATTTTCCCAACACATCTTTTGCAGTCACTTGAATATCATATGGAAGCTGTGCTGTGTTGGTCTGTGTCAAAGTAGCCCCACCCTCATGACTGAGTTGGCTAAACTTAGTAATGGATTTTTAGGTAATTATGGTGATCTTTCTTGTGTTAGGAAATTCAGGCAGCTTTTTTGCTTTGTATGCATCTAGACTGTAATGAAGCAGCCCAATGCACTTTTTTTCTGCGGTACTGGAGATTATAAGGTTATATACTAGCTCTTAAATTTTATTATGAATTCAACTCAACATTAAATTATGTTTCATATAAAAATTAAAGAGTACGGACATCGAAAAACAAAATAGCACTAGCTTATACTATGTACAGATGGCATTATTCAAGCAGCTATAGATTATTAACAGTTTAAGCTTCTGCTATTAACTATATATTATGTCAAGCACAGTTGAGTGCAAGTGTTGAATGCATTTGTTATTAACTTCAAGAATCGTATACGTGAATGGACATAATGAACAACACAGCATATGTTAAAAATATGATTTTTTAATTTTATTTAAAAACAAATCACCAATTATACAAGAAGAAACTGTTTCATTAATGCCACACTTTGACTGCTCACTGTAAACAATTCTAATATTCCCTTAAATGTTTCAATATAACTTCTCTGATCACCTTTAACTTTATACCTTATATCAAAGGATTTAATGTGGGTGGCATCTTTATAAGCAAGAGTGAAAAAAGATAGGCATGTGTTTTGGTGCCTTAACATTAAAAACTGCTCTAATTAGTAATAGATCTGCACACAGATAAAAAGCTGCCATCACAAAAATTTGTGAACTACAAATGCTAAATGTCTTTTCACGAGTTCACTTGAACCTAGTTTTAATACAGCTCTAACAATCTTAAAGTAGGACAATCCAATCAAATTTATATCTGCCAGTCCTACAAAGAATATGAAAATATATTCATAACTGTCACTTATGACAATGTGGAAACATGCTGCACTGATAACTAAAAGTTATCCACAATAATATTGTAAAATTATGGCAAGTACAGGAAGTGGTATATAATACAAAACCTCCTAGCTGCAGAAAATACGCTTGCTTTTAATATAAACTGATTTTAATCACCGATTGTCATCTCATAGGGTTAGTCACTGTGATATATTGTTCAAAAGGTATTAATCCTAATATGGATGATCCCATACTTAACAATACAGAACCATACTGTAGTGCTGTTAAAAGGGTGGGGTACAAAACGAATTTTTAAAACAAAATTTGCAGCTGATAACATGAAAATTAAACAATACATGGGCTCATGGAGTCTTTGTTCTGTAGCTTTAATTAGCAGAACTGTTACATTACCAAAAATGTTATTAGGAACATAATAAAGAAAGGAATGGAAAACCAGTGTTGGATGTCATGAGGTCTAGGAAATCCATTTAGGACAATTTGTGAAATGTCACCAGTGCTGCAGTTGGTATCAGCCGTAGCAGGACACTAAGATTTATTTTGAAGACATTAGCCTTTTAAGATCAGAAAACAAATAAATAAATAGTCTGCCATTGTACACTAGTAAGTATTATTTTCATTAAAACATAAATGTGAATTCTGATGTATATGCAAGGGCTACAGCTATGTTATATGGGTTGGAGACAGTGGCATTGACAAAAAGGCAGAAGTTTGAGCTGGATGTGGCAGAATTAAAGATGTTAAGATTTGCACTGGGTGTGACAAGGGTGGACAGGATTAGGAATAAGTATATTAGAGGGTCAGCCCAGGTTGGAAGGTTTGGAGACAAAGCCAGAGAGACACGATTACATTGGTTTGGACATGTGCTAAGGAGGGATGCTGAGTATATTCGGAAAAAGATGCTAAGGATGAAGCTACCAGGTAACAGGAAAAGAGGAAGGCCTAAGATAAGGTTTATGGATGTGGTGAGAGAGGACATGCAGGTGGTTGGTGTGACAGAGCAAGATGCAGAGGACAGGAAGAAATGGAAACAGGTGATCTGCTGTGGCGACCCCTAACGGGAACAGCCGGAAGAAGATTATGATGCAAGGGATACAGCCATAAGTGATTGCCTGAGCTTTATATCCTCCTTTGCAGTACAAAATTATACGGATCTGATTTTCCCTCTCCCAGCATACTATCTCTATTGTTATACACAGACATTTAAAATAATCCCATGAGGCTGTACAATGTATTAAATGAATAAGCACATAAAATTGCATTTTAAACATGGATATATCAATATCCATTAATTCTGACTTTGAAAATATTTACCATTTAGCATGTGATAGGTATGACTATGTAAATAATTCCATCAATAAATGCAATCTAGTGTACCATAGTGAACACCAGTGTAATAATGCAGCAAATATGTTTTGGCTTATTAAAGAGAATTATTCAGGTTTATAGAGATATGCACATTAAAGCATGAAGAAGTTGAGCAAAGAAAGTTGAACAGTAATAATAACTAATGAAGTTCTAATCAGGGTGCCTTCAAATTGTGCTGAAATTTTAAACAGTCTAAATGCTTGAACCATTTAGAAAGTCAGACTGTAGTACGCTCGCCCCCCCCCCCCAACTAAATGTTACCATGCCCTTCCAAAAAGAAGGCAAACATGTGGCTAGAGCAATTTAATCACTATTACATGCTGTGAAATTGAAGAAAAGTATTTTGGAGATGCCAGAGATTCTGTTCATATGAAAATTGTACTTTGTAGACTAATGAAGAGTTTCTTGATTGATATAAGATTTATTTATTTTATTTTTATTTTTTATTTATTTTACATCTGTTGACCGGGAAAGTCCGACTGGACACATGTCCATTTTCAGCGGAGGCCCGGGGAGAAAAGCTCCAATAGTACATAGTAGGTTACAAAAAGTTCCAATAGTACATAGTAGGTTACAACAATGTTTGACAGCTAACATACAATTGTAGTTATGCACTAAATACCCAGGGAAGAAAAAAAAGTTACATTAGTATGTACAATAACAATTATAAAGAGAAAAACAAAGCATCATATAGTTAGTATACACAGGTAAGAAAAAGTTACATTAGGATGTACAGTGAACAATTATTATAAGAAACAAACCTACAAGTAGTTAGTTTCAGGTGGAGCGTAGATGTCTTGAGGCCCAGGAGGATAGTAATTCCATTGCGGAGGTTGAGGTGGGGCTATGGGTTAGTCTGGATTAGTACATTGGCAAAGCCAGTGTGATTTGCAGTGGTAGGAGAGGACATTTCTGTAACTATTTAGAGAGGTTGATTCGTGAGACTAGGTGGAAGAGAGTTCCATATTTTACCCACTGTGTTTGAAAACAGAGAGTCACCTCCTGAGTTACAGGATTTGATTGTCTGTGAGTAATCTGTGAGATGATCTTAGTCTATTTAGGTTGGTATAAGGGGTAATTATTCCAGACAGGCCGGGAGTGTTTTCAGGTTGAGAGAGTATTTTGTAAGCAATAATAAGTTGCTTCTGTAGAAGTAGATTTGGTAGTTCTATCCAACCTAGGTTCTGAAGATTAGTACAGTGATGGGTTTTGTAGGGCAGGCCTGTGGCAAATCTTGCAATATGATTATAACAACAAGAGAGTTTAGATAGATCCGATTTGTTGGGATTTGTAAGTATGGGGGAGGCATACAAGAGGGTAGAAAGGAGATGGGTGCGAGCAATGGCAACTTTAGCCGTGGGAGTCAGAAAAGATTTTATTCTATAAAGGGACCCCAGTTTCTTATTAACAGTTTTGATAGTTTGGTTGATGTGCACATCAAATCTGAGTTTGTATATATATATAAGATATATAAGATATATATAGTATGGCAATGTTCATCCCATTTGAAGCAGTTGTATCACAAAAATGATGGCCAGTGGCTGCCAGACAGCAGACCATGCTACATTTGTTTACAGGAGTTGTCATTACCTGTCCTGATGAGTTGAATTTTAAAATATAGTTGCCTGACAATAGTATTTCTGGTTTCCATTTGTCATGTTCATTATTTTTTGTTCGAAGAATAAAGAGCAATACGTAGTTCAGAGGAGTGTAAAAAGAGGAATAGTTTGGTGCTGCGGTCAGTCTTTCATTTTCTGATGACTAGCCAAACAAATTTGTGCTCCAAAATTAGCAGCTGGATGTCTATGGTCAGTATGTTTGTTGCTTCTCTTTAATGGTTTAATTTTGTGTGATGAAGCAAGCTGCAGGACTGCTGGAATGAAACTGATATTTGCTCCTCTGAAGATGGTGAGACCGAGTTTGGTGCAACTTCTTTTGAGGACTTTCAACAATAAGACTGTGGTTACTGATTTTGAATTTGAATTTGTTGTTGATTGATGAAGTCTAAGACTCAGGTTTTGCTTAGTTTACTTGCCCACCAAAAACTTGTTTATGTTCTTATGGAAGGGACACTTTATTGCTGCTGCCTTGGATGCAAATATTTTTTAAATTAGCCCCGGGATTCATGAACCTTGCGCCAGGCGCCAGCATAGCGTCGGCGTTATAACGCCAAATATGGCTGCTTAGCGATTCAGGTATGAATGAATTCCACGTGCACTACCGGCGTGCGCCGGACCGTCTCCGCCCCCGGCGTAGGTATGCAAAACACACTGTGTGCGGTATTGCACCATGCAAATGAGGGCAAATAGCGATCCACGGCGTGGCGAGGCGAAGCGTGAGGGCACGGCAATGTAAACCAAAAACGGTTTACATTTACCCAAACATACCGGAGGAGTAACGGAAGGCTGTCAAAGTCAGGTATCATATAGGTGCAATATGCCAATGTGGAAAGGCACCGAGAATGTCCAAAGAAAATATGCACAAAATGTAGTAAATGACATATATGGCACGTAGGTAGAAAGAACTGCAGACCCCGGATATGTGCACAGAAGTTGCAAAGCAATGAAATAATATGACAATGTCCTAAAAGAGCAGTAGAACACAAATCAGCTGCACAGCCACCACACACCATAGTATGTATGTAAAGCTGCAACCCCAGCGCAATGGTTGTCAAGGAGTGGTGACGGTGTCCGGCGCCGTAACCATGTATTAGTAGTCAATTCCATGCAAATGAGGCAGATAATAGTGAATCGCAAAACGGCACCGCGTAAGGATGGAGCAAACGGCGAGCGGTACTACACCGAGGAGTGGCCTACACGAGATACATGTCAACCACAGAGGGTGTGCCACTGTAGGAGGAAGGATATTGGAGGTCAGCAAATCTGGGCTGTACAATGCACATCACAGCATCAGGACTGGCGTGTTAGGAAATAGATGCGCTGAGAGTACAGAATGCGTACAAATGCATGTGCACGAGGATGACTACGTTCCCTAAACCAGTCATGTGGCCTCACCGTCAACAACCACGGATATAGGAAGGTAATGCGGAGAATACGAGGAAATGCGGAAGCAGTGTAAATGGATCCGTAATGAGCAATTAACACCAATCAATGCAGGAAGGGCAAACGCCGGCTGATAACTCTGCATGCAGACTCCTGCATAACGGGAAAGGGAGGCATATGAGTGCAAAGATAGTAGGGGATGTAGTAGAAATGCAAAGAGCAAAGAACTGAAATAGCACAGGCAAGTACAGAGGTAGCATAACTGCGGCAGATAAAATGCATCATATGCCATGTGCCTGCAGGATGCAGTAATGTAAGATGCCAGGCGAAGGCAATGCAGGCAACCGAAATGTAACACTACAGGCAGTACCATTGCAGTTGCAGCGTAAAACCACGGAAATAATCCGTGGATACGGGCACAGACACACCCAATGACATCACCGGTATACAGCACAACAGTATTAAATGTGAATGCACACAACACACAGCGCGATTTCCCAAACGCCGCACCGTAGGGTGTAAACAGACGGGAACTTTTAATATGTATATGCTGGGTGCCGCCCGGCCGTGATGCATAGGTATGTGGCAGAGACAGACGGAGTTGCGGAGGTGGTGCCGACAACTACCGTAGGCCTCACAGGAGAAGGAGAGTGTTCAGACCAAGGGTGACCTACCAGGGCTGCGAGACCTGGAGATAGTAGAGCGCTACAGGGTGGACAGGGACACGTTACAGCAAATAGTGGAGCTGTGCCGGCCGCCTGAGAACAAGAGACAACAGAGGGGAGCCCATCCCAGTGGACACAAAGGTATGTGTGAGCTTGCGAATACTGGCTACAGGTACCTTTCAAAGGCCCACCGGGACATAATGGGCATCTCACAGGCATCAGCATCCAGGGTACTACACCAGTTCCTGGATGCCATGTTACCACATGCCCATGAGCACATACATTTCCCCACATCTCAGGAGGAGTTGGCTAGCAATATGCGCCGCTGCCACCGTGTGGCACAATACCCGGAGGTCCTGGGTGCGATAGACTGTACGCACATAGAAATTAAGTCACCACCCGGGGAGCAGGGTAGACGCTACATAAACCGCAAGGGATACCCCTCCATCAATTGCCAGGTCGTGTGCAATGCACAGGGCATTATTATGGATGTGTGTGCTGGCAGCCCTGGAAGCTACCACGACTCCCATATCTGGCATGCCTCACAGCTGTATCAGGTATTCGCCAGTGGACACCACACAAGGTCACCTAGTAGGGTATGCTGGCTACGCACTGGAGCCGTGGTTGATGACACCCATCAGAAATGCACACACACACATGCAAGAACGCCATAATGAGGCACACGCACAAACGAGAATAATCATAGAGCGTGTGTTCGCGCTGTTGAAATCACCGTTCCGGTGCTTGGATACATCCGTGGAGCCTTGCAGTACTCTCCAGGCACAAGTGCCCACATATTCATAGTATGTTGTATGCTACACAATATGATTCTGCGGAAACAGCTGCTGCAGGGACATAATGCTGGAGGGCCACCAAGCCCGCCACAACTGCCAGGGCAAGCACAGGCACAGGGCGTTCAGCGCCATGGACACACTGAGCCAGCCCCAGTAGGTAGACAGAGGCATACCCAATATGCCTACGCCCTGGCAAAGAGGGAACGATAGCACATACTTTGACAGTGTAGGCCCCATGGACTGACACCTCCTGACCTGCACACACAGTAAAATGGACGCCACACAAACATGTCCGCCCGTAATGTGTACCGTATGTGCGGACGTGTGTGACTCCAACAAGGCCACCGCCCAAATAGTAGACACCCAATAGCCAGCAGAGCATGGAACGCCAACACCTCAACGCGCGGTTCTACAGCACACGTCTGCTGCCACTATCGCCGCAAGTCGACCACATATGTACTCATGTGCATACACAGATACGGAAATACATATCAGTACACATGTAGAAATATATGTACGCATACACAGATATAAAGTACAACAGGGTAATATGGAACCCAGGGATGCAAGTTCACAGATAAGTAAGATGATAATCACCACATAGTAAACATAGTGACCGACAACCCGATCATCCTGGAGGGTGGGCAGGGCAGGTAACGCCAGCCATGGAAATGTTAACCTGCATCAATACATATCCGCGTGTCGGGATGGTCACCAGTCCACGGTACAGTAACGGGATATGTGTAGGGTTACCACCTGTCCCACGTTGTGAGGGACAGTCCCCCTTTGGGCAGTTGTGTCCTGCAAAAACATTGACAAAATGGCAAATGTCCTGAGATTGTAGGACAAAACTATTTCCCATAATTTCTTTATTAGTTGCATAAAACAGTTATTTTGTAGAAGAAACATCTAAATATGATAATAAACAGAATAAGCAACTGTAATGCTACAGGTTCGTATTCTGTCAAAAAAGTGAATTGCTGTCCTTTGTACTGGCCGTGGGTATGTGTTTGCATGCAAAATCTGACGTTTCTACAAAAAATGTCCCACTTTGGGTATTTGAAAAGGTGGCAACCCTAGATATGTGCGTGTCATATCCATAGGATATGAGTGCGGAGATACACGCCGCCACCGGCGTACGCGCGTAGGTATTGTGTTCAACCGTCGGTGCGAAAGCGGAAAGCATACCAGTGAAGTGTACGACATTATGAGGAACGTACCTCATTTGGGGTGTAAAACAGTTCATGTTCCTCGCAGTTCCTCCAAGTTCCACATTGAAAATGTCTGTCAAACATCCATTGTTAGGAATGTATATAAATGACATCCTGGTAAATAGAATGTACTCATAGTAAGTCAGTAAAGTTTCTTCACTGTAAGTAAATCAGCATATTATAATCAACCTATGACCTACTTAGCTGAAGATGCGCTGAGAGTACAGAATGCTACATGCATGTGCGAGGATGACTACGTTCCCTAAACCAGTCATGGCCTCACCCGTCAACAACCACGGATATAGGAAGGTAATGCGGAGAATCGAGGAAATGCGAAGCAGTGTAAATGGATCCGTAATGAGCAATTAACACCAATCAATGCAGGAAGGGCAAACAGCGGCGGCATGCAGACTCTGCATGCGGGCGCGGGAAAGAGGCAAAGGTGCAAAGATAGTAGGGATGTGGTAAGATATGCCATGTACCTGCGGGATGCAGTAATGTAAGATGCCAGGGGAAGGCAATGCAGGCAACTGTAATGTAACACTACAGGCAGTACCGTTGCAGTTGCAAGCGTAAAACCGGAAATAATCCATGGATACGGCTGACACACCAATGACATCACCGGGTATACAGCACAACAGTATTAAATGTGAATGCACACAACACACAGCCGATTTCCCAAACGCGTGAAATGTAAACAGGCGGGAACTTTTAATATGTATATGCTGGGTGCGCCGTGGCGTGATGCATAGGTATGTGGCAGAGACAGGAGTTGCGGAGGGTGGTGCCGACAACTACCGCAGGCCTCACAGGAGAAGGAGAATGTTCAGTCCAAGCGTGACCTACCAGGGGCTGCGAGACCTGGAGATAGTAGCGCGCTACAGGGTGGGCAGGGACACGTTACAGCAAATAGTGGAGCTGTGCGGCGCGCCTGAGAACAAGAGACAACAGGGGAGCCCATCCCAGTGGACACAAAGGTATGTAATGAGCTTAAATTCTGGCTACAACAATTTCAAACCCACCGAGACATAATGCGATCTCACAGGCATGTCAGCATCCATTGTGCACACTGGTTCCTGGATGCCATGTTTTCCCTTGCTTATGAGCACATACATTTCCCACATCTCAGGAGGTTGGCTAACTTGGCCAATAGCAGCTCTGCGTGTGGCTGTCACCGGAGGGTCCTGGAATAGATAGACTGTCACCTTTATAGAAATTAGAAGAATACCGGGGGCAGGGTAGGCTACATAAACCCATGAGGGATACCTCCATCAATTGCCAGGTGGTGTGCAATCTTGGGGCATTATTAGCATGGATGTGTGTGTGCTGAAACCCTGGGAAGCTGCGACTCCCCATATCTGGCATACCTCACAGCTGTATCAGGTGTTCGCCAGAGGGACATCACGCACAAGGTCACCTTGGTAGGATGCTAACTACGCGCACAGACGTGGTTGATGACACCCCATCGAAATGCACGCACACTACGTGAAGCGCCATGTGGGGCACACGCACAAGCGAGAATCATAGAAGAATACCGTTGGATGTGAAATCACGGTTCGGTGCTTGGATACATCGGTGGAACCTTGCAACAGTACTCTCCAGGGCACAGAATTCTTATATTCATGAGTATGTTGTATGCTACACAATATGATTCTGGAAACAGCTGCTGCAGGGACATAGGGCGCAAGCCGCCACAACTGCCAGGACAAGCACAGGCGCAGGTTTTGGCGCCATGGACACCACTAGACCAAGCCCCAGTGGGTAAGACGAAGTACTTATTATACCCTGGCAAGAGGGAGCGCTTATAGCACGCCTGACAATTGTAGGCCCCATGGACTGGCACCTCTGACCTGCACACAGTAAAATGGACTCCACACAAACGCTGTCCGCCCGGTAATATTATTGTACCATTAGCGCGGGGCCGGTATGTGTGAAACTCCAATAAAGGCACCATTAAACACTGCACACCCAGCGGCGGGCTGTAGGCATAACTTGCCACCTCATACGCGGTTCTACGAAACCTGCGAGGCGACAGCAGCATTATGCACCACTAAGCCGCAAATTGACCACATATGCTCATGCCGCATACACGAATCACGAATACATATGGTACACATGTAGAAATATGTAATGCGCATACACAGATATAAAATTACAACAGGGTAATGGAGACCCAGGATGCAAGTTCACAGATGAAGAGTAAGGCCGAAATCACCACGCAGTAAACATAGTGACCGACAGCCAGTGTCCTGGAGGGGTGGGCGGAACGAATTAACATCAATACATGGAAATGTTAACCTGCACATCAATACATATCAGCGTGTTGGGATGGTCCGCAAGTCCACGGTACAGTAACGGATATGTGTGGGAACACCGCACCTGTCCACGTTGAGGGGACGGCCAGTCCCCTTTGAACAGTTGGTATTCTGCCGCAAAACTGTTGACAAAATGTGTGCGTCCTGGTGTAGGACAAAACTGGCTGCCCCATGAGCCCTGCTGGCGGTTACGCCAAAACCGTTATTTTGTGAAAACATCCGGCTGGTAATAAACAGAATATAGCTTAACTGTAATGCTACGAGTTCGTATTCTGTCTTAAAAGGTGAATTGCCGTTCTTGTACTGGCTGGGTATGTATGCTGCGGCCGCAAAACTGGACGTTTTGTTGCAAAAATGTCCCAATTTTGGGTACCAGCGGCAACCCCTAGATATAAAAGCGTGTCATATCCATAGGATAAGAGCGGAGATACACGCCACCACCGCGGCGCGCCAACGAGAAAACAGTTCAACCGCCGGTGCGTAAAGCGTGAAAGCGCTACCAGTGAAGTGTCACGACTTATGAGGAACGTGGTCTCATTTGGGTGATTATAAAACAGTTCATGTTCCTGTAGTTCCTCCTTAAGTTCCACATTGAAAATGTCTGTCAAACATCCACTCGTTAGGAATGTATATAAATGACATCACCGAGTATAAATAGAATGTACTCATAGTAAGGAAGTCCAGTAAAGGTTCTTCACTGCCAAGTAAATCAGCATATCATAAATCAACCTATGATACCTACTTAGCTGGAAGTTGTCACCATGCCATTACTATGTGTTCCACATTATGCCCATTTGTTTCACATTACCTACTGTGTGTGTTCCTCACCCGGAAATAGAAGGTTGGCATTCCATAAGCGTAATATATGTGTATGCTGTGGAGGTGAGGTTGTGCATTGTGTTCCGCTGTGTGTGTGTGGTAATGTGTGTGCCGAGTGTAAACTGTGTATGTAGATGACATGTCACAGTGGCGGAGTCTTAATAACTTTAGGCGTGGGGCATACAGTACACACAGGAACCATAGGCGAGCAAAAATAGTAGTACCCTACAAAGTAGTACTGACATCACTCTCCTCAGTGGCTAATGCTGCAACGGATGGCGTAAAATGATGCAAAGCCGTAAATGTCCCAGCAAAGAAGTGTACACAGGGCCACCAGCAAACCAGGAGATGCAAATGATGTACAAACCATGACCGAGGTATGCGACCCTCGCATAAGGTAGACTCCACCGCGGCCCGGATCCGGTGACAACGTTACACAGCGGCGCTATCAGGCATGTACGGGCGAAAATCTGAATAAAAGTACTATCCCGGTACCGATGCGTGGAAACACGCTTACGGTCCGGTAAATACCATGTGTTCCACGACCGTGAAGACCGTGGGCACGTCAAGCAAACGGCGGTACGAATGGGAGGCTACCGGTAGCATACAGTCCGCTTTGAAGTATGTGACCACATTCACCGTGAACTATCAGCGACATAATGCCAATGGATAGTAGGCGTAGACATCGACGAACATCCGCAGATATATAACCGGAGGAAAACGTGGGAGGAATACGCAGGAAACACATGCAGGTACGATACGCGGGCGACAGCACACCTATATCAACCAAACAAACATTCTCCGGAACAAAGCAGACCTGGGTAACCGCGAAAAGCTTACAAGCAGGGATGGAGCACAGGATGGAGCACACATACGCGCATATCTGGTATGTGCCGATAATGCAAGAACTCACACCGTTACCCTGTCACCCCACATCCGCAGATATACACCTATTGCACATTATCAGCGGGATAACTTAGCTAAAACCGAGCAAACACATAAGCAGGCAGTGAATGGCTGGCGGCATACCCACAACAAGCTCCTGGTGAAACACTAGCAGCGGCTGATGCATGCATGCATATCCGCTATGTACTTGGGAAAATAACAGCTGCCATTAACACATCTGAATGCACAGATACCATCGACAGACGCCAGACACGCGAGACCCACATGTCGAACACAACAACGATACCTTAACACACACAATCCACGGCTAACACCACAGCGAATAAAATTGACACCACACATGATGCAGTCACACAAACATGATAATACATACCATCTCACGTAAGGTGGCTGCACATAACCAACGCTGGGCCACACGAGGAAAGAACCACTGGCCTAGATGCGGACTGGTAACGTGAAGCGAAAGGAAGGTGTGATCCGCGCTGATAGTGGCGCATAAGTACACACCGAGGGAACAGCTTGGCTTGGCTCGATTAACCCACATTCCTCAGGTGGCCAGCGACGATATGAGGAGACTCCCTGGATATGCTCAAACCGCAGTATGTTCAGTTGCCGAACTAAATACCAAATCACAGAAAGGAGAAACAAGGAAACAAAGAGTACTCCAATGGGGCGGGCTTTCAGAAACCAAAGGTTTGAAAGGTATAGCCGCTTCCAATAATAACGACATGTACTGGTGTATGGCATACGATCACGTGATAATGAATCTGTACAGTATGTGAACGGTGTGTAGGTAAAGATACCTGTCCATCAGGCAGCGAAGGGGCGGTTGGATATGCTAATTACGCCAGCAGCAGCATACCAGTCGACTGTGGACAACGTGTGCACAGCAGTTGGGACAACATGTAAACTGTACCTCGTGGATAACCCCAGGTTCGACTTGCCGCCTTTCTTTCAAATTTGGCCAAAGTGGGAAATGCATTCGCTGGGACACACACATCAGGAATGTTACAGGTGGACTGCAGCACCCGTATGGCTCAGTACAAAGGTTAGAACTTTACTCTTTTGCATAAAGAAAAGTGTGTAGTCTTGTGGGTAGTTCAGTTGCTTATTGTGTGTCTTGTAACGGTTACGAGAATGTAGCATACATAAATAACGAGTATATTTATGCAACTCTACACATAGAGATGGGGATATAGTGATGTCCCCACAATCTCAGGACATTTGCCATTTTGTAATATATATTTGTCAGGACACCAACTGCTCGGGAGGGACTGTCCCTTGCAAAGTAAGGCAGCACAGGTGGTAACCCTGCACCCTGGTGGTCTGCCAAGTAGGGGTTGCAAACACAGAACAAATACCACCACCACGCCCGATGCTGGCAGTGGATATCCAAACTTAATGAAGGTGCCACAGCGGGGATAGGACATGTTATGTATAGTGTCACAATGTCATTGCATGTGTGCATAGGCATACACTACCGTCGATGCCGACATAAAACATACACCGGAATGTGCATGGCGCACGACGCACTATCAGATCCGCGCAGGTGAGGGTGACTATTTGCGTCAATTAATATTATAATGCAAAGCTGTCGCTGATGGATATGTTCATACAAATCTTAGACAGTATCACCAGGCATAGTATGCATGATGGAAGCGATGGCCTAATGTTATGTACATACATTGGAAGATATGTATGGCCGTACTGCAGCATATGGGACCAATGTAGCATTTAGCAGAATGAGGGTACCCAGAAATGGGTAACAGCAAGTGACCGCGCGTATCCAAGCGTATCCCTGCAGGTGCAATGTATTGCCAGCAATGATGTCAGGCAGGGCCGTTAATGTAAATGAGGCATGTGGCGCCGTACACAGTACTGCACACCCCCATGGTGATGTCCGCAGAACGGCAGAACTGGGATGTCGCACTGTCATGTCTATACGGTCACGTCCGGCTGTGGCGTGGTACCATGGGTCTGTGTCACCCTACCAGCAAGGCAGCTTATCACATGACTAGTGACACAGTGTGGTAGCCTGAAATGGGATACTGAGACCTATGTCCCATTGTTAACGTGTGTAAACCAGTCTGTGGATGTCCACATGACAGCACCGGGCTGAGCAACGTGGCATGTGCATTGCACATGCAGGACTGTCTCCTCCCTGCCCACTGCAACGGCATGGCGGGTACTACATGCATCGCAATTCTATGCGGAGAACACTGGCCCATGGCAGAGTAGATTGGCACCCCTGTGTTAGTGGCATGCAGGTGAGCACAGATGTGTTACATGACTGTCATTTGCATATGTAAACTGTCTGAGCTGGAGTAGAGAGCACAGCATGACTATACTGAGACATGTAGCGTTGTATCCATTGTGTAAAGGAATTTTACACATGTGTTATTGTAATAACACGGTCTCGTGCGGTGGCTACGTATGTATGGCACAGGTACAAGGGCACCCAAGGTATCAGCTAGACATTACCGGAAACCAGAAATGCGTGATCCTGGCACATGTGTACCCACGCTTACGCTATGGTGTAATATGGCAACCACAGCACCATATGGGCCATGTGTGCGTAATACATCGCACCATGTACAACGTGATATGCCTGTATAGGGACAGTATCCACATGTGATAAGCACACCGCATGACTGTCAGTATGCAAAGGTGATGTGTGCACTATGTGCGTGATGTAACTGATGCAATGATATCTACTACGATATATCTGCCACACTGACACCTGTATGGGTGCTCAGCAACATGAGTATAGGATGGAAGCTAGAATGCTGCCAGGTATGTAAAGTGGTATGTCAGGCATGTACCTTGGTACTGTGTGACAGCAGGTGCGTATGCATTATGCAAAATACTGAGCATGAGGGCCACGGCATGTCTGAGGACTGTGCAATGTCACACGTCCCCGTGACATGTTTTGTAGTTGGCATGATATGCCTGCACCACCTGTAATGAACTGTACAGAAGGCACATTGGCGTAACGTATCCCGATACACATAGCCTGTACCGTATGATGATGCTGGATGTGTACACTGGCACCATCAATAGCATAAAAGTGGGAATGGTGCTGAAGGGCAAAGAAGCGGGATCATGTCTGATGCTGATACCCTCTGTGGGCTCCACCCTCAACCACCCATGCAATAATATGACAGGTGGTCAGCATGGGATGTAATTGACACTGTGCGGCGCGACAGAAGCTCAACGAAGGTGCCAGGAAAGGCATGCAGGTGTGTCAATGAGTGTGAAGCATGTATGTCAAGATGTGGCCCAGTTGCTTATTACTGAATGGCCCAGAATCATGGTGTGTAGAGATGCAGCCCCATCACATTTTATGCAGTACCATCCATGTGTAGTGTGATAGATCGCCTGGGTAGTGTGGTGGTCAGGGGTGCACAACGATGCACTGAATAGGCTAGCAGTCACTGACGGTGCTGCTGCAGAGACATGCAACAGCCAGGTTGGCGGGATACAACAACTTCCCGGTGGTTGGAGGTGACATTGGGACTGTGTTCCCAGGACACCTGCTAACATGTGCATGCCAAGTGCCTTATGTATGTGCGACAAAGTCCACAGAGGTTAATATGTAATGTCTGCAGCCAAGGATTGGAGACCCTGTAGTGAGTGAGAGTGTGTATTGTTGGTAGTACCCCCATTGGCAGGCACGATGCCAGCAACATCCTGATCGATCAATGTTTCGCTGCACATATGACCGTAGGTATGCTGCATTGAATGGATGGATGTAGTCAAACAGTGAGAGCAGCAGTCACCACACTCACGCGTAGGGGAGCTCCACATCTGCAACGTTCGCGCAGTCATGTGATAGAACAGGCCACCGGCATGGAATTATGTCATGCACAGTAGGTCTGCGCCACGCACCATATTTAATACCGCGTTAGGCGCGCTTTAACCACACCAATGGAACAGGAGTACAACATGACACCAGATGGGCGTGCACAGCCTGTGTGTATGGAACTAGGAATACCACTGTAGTCTTCGAAAAGTACCTCCACCAGCAATATAACTCGTGTCCCTACCATTGTGAAAATATGAATTAGGGTTGTATGCTGTGATCACTGTTCCAGCATCATCCTGACTGTCATGGTCAGATGCATTCACCATCCCAACGTGGGTATCTATCCAGTATATGTCAGTCCACTGACTTGGCACCCTTATCGCATGTCGAGGGTACAGTTTGGCTAGCAGGGATGGAGGCCTTAACATGTTCCACATTCTGGGGGAGGGATGGGCGGTGTGTACGTGCGGCAGCAGCAGACATAATGGTGTTTGGCAGCGGGCACTTTGGGAGTGTACATATGGTAATATTAATCAGTAATGTCACGCAGCCATCCATGTGACCAAACGTGTCATGGGATTAGGAGGAGTCCACTAGGGAAGGGGCGTGTTAAGCGGTGTGTGTACACATACAGCACTGTGTTGATCAACATCCCAGCACATAGCACCTGCCAGGGCTACAGTGTATGCATGGATGTGTGATACCTGCATGCACCACATCAACAAGCAGCGACAGCATACCTCGCTGGAGGACAGTGTCCACACCATGGTGATAAACATGTTGAATGTCCATATTCACACAGCTATGACATATGCAATGGACAGCCACCCTGCCAATACCGTCAGCCCCCGGGTGGGTCACACCCAGTGCCATGTATGTGGCATACCCTGCCATATCATGCAGAGCTGACCAGCAAGGCTGCATGAGCTATCACAGTCCCACATGGTGCAATGGACAAAAGGCACTCTCACTATCAACCATACACAGTAGTAATGTGGCGGCGATGCACCCTGTCATGTTACAGGTGCTGTGTGATGCTCTGCACAATGTGTTATTAATGTGTACATGCTATGCATGGCCTTTCCTGCTAATGTGTCATGGTTACACATTGCTCCATGTCTATCACACGTAACACAGGTGAGCTGTGGTAAGTTGTCCAGCACCGGTACAGTGCTGTGTGGAAGTACATGGCACAACACATGCATGTGCAGGTGTCCATGTGTATATGTACAGTGCCGCTGCTGACGTTCACAATGGACACAGACGTGATGTGTACTGACATATACACAGCGTCCAGGTGAACAGTAGCACAGACGTCACATGGGGACTTATGCCAACTGATATGGACATAGGTGCAGCCAGGTACACATGTCCATGGCAGGCTAACATCTACATGGTGCGTGCACAGTGTGATGGGGTGGCACACAGATATGATGTGACACCCAGTGCTCAATGGTGTGAAGCCACAACATCGGCTGTGTCACCGCCACGATTGCCTTCACAGATCACTGTGCAGATGTCGTACATGTCATAGCAATGTATTTCCAACAGTATGCCAGCACAGCAGTGTGAATGTGACCTGCCACCATCATTATGTCTTCCAGATAATGCCACGTTCCGGCTTCCACCATTTAGCCGACAGGAGGAGGAGGTCATCATACCATACCTCCAGAGTAACTACAACGCCCTGTTTAGCCATGTGCCACAGCAGGCACAGGAACGGCAGGAGATGTGGGAGGAGATGTGCAGGAGGGTGAACAGCGTGGTGAAACAACCGCAGCTACCAACAAATCCGCAGGCACTGCACAGACCTGATCCGGCATGCAAGACAGCGTGCTGCTGCAATCGCCAGGCAACAACGTGGGACAGGTGGTGGGCCACCAACACAGCCCCCACTCACAGCTACGGAGGAGCTCCTGGCCAGTCTGGGGACACCCACGGAACAACACGCAGAACCACTTGCGCCCATCGTGGAGGTGGGTGTCTCCCGAGCTATGAGCCTGGAGCCGCATGGTAAGTCAGTGTTGTATGTTTGTATGATTTGTGACGTGGGTGTGGGTGTCATAGTACAACACATGATATAGCAATACATGCCAGGTATATGGCCACACAAGATGCAAACCATTGTATGCTATGTTGTGTTAGCAGACATGTGCATAGCACATGCTACCACACACATGCATGATGTGACATGCACAGTGCTGACCGTGGAGATAGTAATGGCTAATGTGTATACCTTTGTGTAATGCCTTTACAGGTACGTCTGGCGTGTCGCAAGGACAAGGGTCTGTTGCAGGTAAGTCTGTTGCTAGTCAAACGCATGTTCTGCTGTATTGATATTCCCCATGTGTCTAGGCATGACATGCTCACCTGTGTGTGCCCCGTCACGGTATACAGCTCGCACCACCCGACATACACACCACCCATGTACAGTAGATACACCGTTACCGTGAGTGGTATGACACCACACAACCTATTGGTGTGTTACGTGCATTCAGCTATGCATACAATGGTGTAGGTGTTACACAATGGCTGCATGTGTAGTATGCATTGGTATGCCAGTGCAGTATGCACACAGTACCACATAGTGAGCTGTGATCTGGCCAGAGCACAGGTGTTACCAATGTGACCCATGCCCCTGCATCGGTGCACTGCGTTGTGACATGGCACATGCCATGTCCCATGCACGTGGATGTCTGGCTGCAGCATTGTCACACCATGATATGACCTATGCACAACATAGCAGACATCCACACTGTCAGCATATCCGTAGAGAATGTGACACGTCACACTAGTATGGGTGTATGTCACATGGGCCACCACAGGGCCGTGTGCGATGTCTACCACACACAATTGTCAATGACTCAGACAGACAAGGCCATGGTTGATACCTACAGGCATGTTGCCACACAGCACATCCACAGTGGGTACTCACCGTTGCACCCTGTACACACATAGTGGGTTCATCACTGTAGTGGACCCCCTGGACATCTGATGTAGTACACCAGTGACATGGAATGCCTCTCCACAGCTACTACAGGTGCCTCCAATGTCCACCATATCGTGCTGCTGAGCAGCTGAACTGACTTACAGACATGGCAATGTAATGCGTCCAGGTCACGCATCGCACAGACACATAGCTGTGTCCTGCTACTGTGCAGTGGCACAGAGCCCGCACTACACACCGTACAGCTATGCACACAGCTCACAGCAAGCGTACCTGCACAGACATCACTGTTACACATACATTGTATCTGTACACTGTACACATAACACTGCACCGTGACAGCCATTGTGATGTGGTGCATGCGGTGGGACACCATCTTCACATGTCCACATGATACCGCACATGTTTGCGGTGTACATTACATAGTGTCGGCAGCCATGTGTACTCTCAACTCGCCCGCCACGGTGTATCACGCTGATGCATGCAAACTACCATGAATGTGTGTACTGCATGCCTACTAAATGACACCTGCCTGTTGTACTGTCCCCACCAGGGCAGTGTACATACTGCCACTATGAATGTCTGGTCTGCATTCACTGGTCTGTGTTGTGTGAATGCTGCATGCCACCTGCATTATCACATGCATGCTGTGTGTGTGTGTGTGTGTGTGTGTGTGTGTGTGTGTGTGTGTGTGTGTGTGTGTGTGTGTGTGTGTGTGTGTGTGTGTGTATTGTAACCGATGGTATGTCTTTGTATTGACAGGTGCTGTAGGTGAGTTCCCCTCCTGCGGTCAATCTGATGCTAGTGTCCCCACAGATACTAGTGGTGATGACCATGTGCATGAGGCACAGGCAGGGTCGTCACAGGCAGAGTCTGTGCCACTGGAGAACATCACACATACGTCCCTTTCATCCCCGCACACGGTTCAGATGCTGACACATACCCCAACACCGTTGCCCATAGATGACGGTCAGTCAGCGTCTGTTGTCCCCGAGCAGGAATGTGTGGTGGCTGCAGAAGGTGTGGGTACACACGATGTTGCCAGTGTAAGGACTGGTGCAGTGCCACGCAGGCATGTGGCAGGTGCTGCTCGTAGGGGGAGCACCGCTAGACATACACCTGCCGTACAGGGTGCAGCAGCTGGTATAACCAGACGCATGTTCCAGACTGTAATGGCGGCGCAGGCACGTGCCAACGGCAGAACCAGGAAGGGCAGAGGCTGCAGAGGTCCGCAATCCGTACCCTAAATGACAACATCCAGGCATTGGCGAATGCACAACAGCATCTTGCCGATGTTCTGGATAGGAGATTGGGTGACATGGCTGGTCTCCTCGACCGAGGCTTGGCCATCCTTGAGCGTGCGCAGTCCGTGCAGGAACACCAGGTAGGGGTGAGGCATAGGGCACGTGGGCGTGTGCCAGCAACACCACCTGCTGCAGGTCAGCGTGTGCGTGCCACCTCCCATGCCCACCCAGACAGTGCTGGTAGCAGTAGCACTGCAGCTGCTACTACACCATCCACACCAGGACAGAGCAGGCCACGTGGACGTGGCCCTGGGGCCCCGCCCGTCGTGGGCACATTTACAGCGGACATGTGACATCGGAGAGTGAACAGTGCGTACGTCCACCCGGTCGTGCCGTGCGACCCCAGGCAGGCGGGTCACGCCGCCCGGCAGACACAGTGAGCCGTAACACCTGCACTGTACAGTCAGGGGCTGCCAAGCATACCCGTGTAGGCATCACAGATGACTGAACTGTGTACACACACACCCACACACAGCAGACACAACTGTAGGGCTCCACCACACCCACATGCAATCTACATAGTCATGCCCACTCAATGCACTGGCCCTTACACACACACATGATGTCATCCATTGGTACAGCCCATGCCTGTGGCACACATATCACCCTGTGCATATGATGAAGTCTCTGCCGCATAACTGTGAGCCACACCATCAATGCGGGTTTAAGCTAACATATTCTGATGCACAGGGTGGACACGATAGTGAGAGGTGTATGTGATACCTGTGTCCGCATAGTACGTGATGTGTATGTTGTGGTGTGTGTGTATGGCTGGTGACAGGTGTGTATGTGATGTGGGTTGTGCACGGACATCATGCAGCAGACATACCATGCAGGACAGGTGCAGCATTCATTGATATGTGTACACAGTATGTGTGGTGGTTACATGTGTAGCACCATGTCGGTGCAGTTAACCCGTATGATACTGATGGTGTACTTGCGTGCCTACTCGGAGGACTGTAATTAGCTCCCGACGCGTAGTCGTGGGGTACCCACAAGCATGTCTCGCAACATCACCACAGCACAGTTACCGCATCCGGCATGGACCCTACATAGGTACATAGGCGCACATGAGCGTAACAGGATATGTGCCCTCGACATGTGTGGACCTAGCATGACTGTGTGTGGCGTCTAACACCCCTCAGGATGGGGATGCCATATCCATCAGTCCCCAGTCCCTGGTCTAGCAGTGACACACAGAGGTTGCCTGGCGCATAACTATCATCACACATCCACATGTCATTAGCAGTCCTGGACAAAGGCAGTCAGGGCCTTTCCTTCACATGGCCTGGCACTCCTCCCTGTTGTAGGGGTGTCTGGCCGTTAACCCTGTTCCCCCAGCACGTCCCACTCATCTTTGTGTTGAGGTGTCTGACAGTCGCTTCTGTGCCCGTGTTTGCATGGAGCCTGGGAGGTGGAATGTGCCCATGTCACCCAGGTCAGACATGGCCGTGTATGTCAGGCACAGATCACCACGGAGCAGCTGTGCTGTGAAGATCCACAGCCGGTGTCCCCTTGGCCGTGCAGCTTGTGACACATGTCCTAGCACCGTCATCCCGTCTTGTGGAGCGTTTGCGGTCCTTCCGGGTGCTGCAGGCGTCAGGTTAGCTACAGGCCACATGTGCCATTATGCAGTCATTGCTCTGGTGTGTGATGTGTACAGGGGTACAATGAACACCCCTGATGTGGTTGCCATTCCATCCAGACCAGGAGGCCACAATGGAATGTCTTCACACCCACATTGCCATTGTGTGTGTTGACAGAGGTTGCCGACAGGTGTGGTAGCCATTTCCTGAACCGTCCACCATCTTTAATGGCGTACCACCTACATGTGACATTGGGACGAACATGTCCTTCACACTGGGTAGGGCTGCACCTTCTCTGGCATTTAGTAGCAGGCCATGGCTCTGGCACCAGTCATCCATGTCTATGGCGCCCTAGGTGGATGTCCGTGTAACATTGGGTGTTGGGTATGTTGGCGAGAGCGTAGTCATCTGCATACCTAGACTGCTATACTCCTACTAAGATTGCATGCACACTGGAAGGTCGGATGCCATATGGCAGGGGCACAGGAGTGAGCCCTGTGGGCCTCCACTGGGTCCAGATATGAGTGTGACAAGGCACCTTGAGCACCAACCCTGTGTGGTGTGACCTCCAACCTGTCTGAGAAGCATCGGGTGACATATGTCCCCACATGTATGCTGGCGAGCCTTTCTATGGGTCCCATGTGTAGTGTGCTCTGATCGCTCCCACCAGGTCATGGTACTGTGTGCAAACCCACGTATCCCCATCAATGGCCTTGGTGACCACTCCAGACTGGACGAGCAGGTTCGGGAGGCAGGATCCGCCCTTGACTATGTAGTTGTGGGTATGTTCCGGTATTGGCTGTACACGGCTATCTGTAACCATGGCCACCTGTATGGACCTCCACACAGCTTTGCAGACAACACTTGTCAAGCGTATAGGGTGTGGCTGTTGACAGTCCATAGGAGCACTACCCTGGCATAGTGGGACCACAGATGCCATATGGCATCCATTGGGGACATAGCCCATAGTAAGGCTAACATGACACAGTGGCGCATGTGTGGGCCGAGGGCCTCAATGAGGATGGGTAGCACACAGCCAGGGACACCATCGGTGCCCATTGCTGGCGTGTCAACCGCCATAGAGATATGGGATCACTCCAGGCCATATGACATGTTTGGGAGGATACACTCTGGTGGGATGGATATGTTCCCTGTTGGGGGGGGGATGTATGCATGGAACATGTCCTGTGGTTTGCAGACAATGTCTGTGGGTGCAGTGACTGTTGTACCATTCTGGACCATTTCCAGGCAAGTCTGTGTGCCCCAACCATGTCCTTACCACAGTTAGGGAAGGCCCTGTGGTTGTCTCATGTGCCCTCTGCAGTACCACTCCCACAAGCGGACCTGGATGATGGTATGTGGGGCCGTATGGTGACGCCGGTATGAATGGGTGATGGTTTCCCTGGTACTGTCATTGCTCTGCCATGTAGTAGCTCCAACTGTTGATGTACAGGTAGTCAGTGGCTGCGGTCCACCACACCATGTGCCTACCTGTGGTGGACAAGGTCCTGATGTCATCATGTTTGCCTGTTGCAGACATGCATGTGGGTGGTCGGGGAAGGCATTCGTTAGGCGTTTGCAGTGCTGGCCTCTGTTCAACACTGGCATGGAGGACTTGTAGGGTACCACACGGTCGTATGATGTGTGTGGTTTTCTGTGGAGAGGTCATCACTGAGGTCCCCATGCTGGTGTTGGTTACAGTGAGTGGATGACCAGTGGATCCACTATACGGTCTTGCATCACCATTGAGGGCTGTACATCCTGTGTGGGGCATATCCTCACCATGTGTGATGGGCAGAACTGTCAGACATCCCCTAGTATGTATGGTGCATGGCTGTTTAACAGTGGCCAGGTGTGTGAACACCTGGGACTGCTGGCGTACTGTGTTGTGCCATGGGTAATGTTCCCAGGCTATGTATGGGTGGTTCATGTCACCCAATACGGTGCTGTTGTGAGAGCATGCCCACTCACCAGTGTCCTCAGGACATCTGTGAAGGTATCCTGTGTTTGGGAGGGTTGTCTGTAGCATGCAACAAACTGTAGGCCAGTCCTACACATGGTTAATTGCACCTAGATATTCCCGCAGCAACGGCCACGTCTGTGGCATGGCCGGGTTGCTGTTGTGTGGGCGGACACACAGGACGGTCCGCATTCCGCCACCCATGCCGTCGCACCATGTGTATGCATGTCTGATCTGTGCCGACTCTAAGTGTCTGAGCATGCCCAGTAGGCAGCTGTGTAGATAGACACACAGCACAGTGCACACCGCGCCCGTCTGCAGTTATACCCCGGGTGCATGCCTGTATCCCCTACGCAACGGCCACGTCTGTGGCATGGCCAGGTTTCTGTTGTGTGGCTGGACACACGACGGTCCACATTCCGCCACCCATGCTGTCGCAACATGTGTATGCATGTCTGCCCTGTGCCGAGTCTAAGTGTCTGAGCATGCCCAGTATGCAGTGATGTACTGATCAGTAGTTACTTGTTATTCTCGACTGCAGCACTAACGTGTTAGTGTACGGCGACCTTGGGATGGTAACAGACTGCGTGACTGCGCACTCTGTCCGAACTCCCGATCGGGCGCATTGCCTCTGCAAATTATACCACTCACGTAGGGGTATGCCTCCTGACAGCGCTCTGCTCAGTAAACTCGGTAGCGCGTTCTGTAAATGCTTCATACTGTAGTGTGTTCATGTAGATAGGCGTAGGTTCGTCCCCGTCCCTTCCGTGTGTGTGTGTGTGTGTGTGTGTGTGTGTGTGTGTGTGTGTGTGTGTGTGTTTCCAGCTGCCTCTGCGACTGATTATGCTTTTAGACGCTCCGCAACACATGCCTCGGCTATTTCCAACTATTGTCTTGCGGGTGACGTCAGCAGCCTACAAGTATGCCTGTGACAGCGCTCTGTTTAGTAAACTTCGGTGGCGCGTTCTGTAAATGCTTCATACAGTAGTGTGTTCATGTAGATAGTCGTAGGTTCGTCCCCGTCCCTTCCGTGTGTGTGTGTCTCTGTGTGTGTGTGTTTCCAGCTGCCTCTGCGACTGATTATGATTTTAGGCGGCTCCGCAACACATGCCTTGGCTATTGCCAACTATTGTCTTCTTGGTGGCGTCAGCAGCCTACAAGTATGCCTGTGACAGCGCTCTGTTTAGTAAACTTCGGTAGCGTTCTGTAAATGCTTCATACAGTAGTGTGTTCATGTAGATAGTCGTAGGTTCGTCCCCGTCCCTTCCGTGTGTGTGTGTCTCTGTGTGTGTGTGTTTCCAGCTGCCTCTGCGACTGATTATGCTTTTAGGCGGCTCCGCAACACATGCCTTGGCTATTGCCAACTATTGTCTTCGGGTGGCGTCAGCAGCCTACAAGTATGCCTGTGACAGCGCTCTGTTTAGTAAACTCGGTGGCAGCGTTCTGTAAATGCTTCATACAGTAGTGTGTTCATGTAGATAGGCGTAGGTTCGTCCCCCGTCCCTTCCGTGTGTGTGTGTCTCTGTGTGTGTGTGTTTCCAGCTGCCTCTGCGACTGATTATGCTTTTAGGCGCTCCGCAACACATGCCTTGGCTATTGCCAACTATTGTCTTCTTGGTGGCGTCAGCAGCCTACAAGTATGCCTGTGACAGCCCTCTGTTTAGTAAACTCGGTACGGCGTTCTGTAAATGCTTCATACAGTAGTGTGTTCATGTAGATAGGCGTAGGTTCGTCCCCCGTCCCTTCCGTGTGTGTGTGTGTCTCTGTGTGTGTGTTTCCAGCTGCCTCTGCGACTGATTATGCTTTTAGACGCTCCGCAACACATGCCTTGGCTATTTCCAAATATTGTCTTGCGGGTGGCGTCAGCAGCCTACATGTATGCCTCTGACAGCGCTCACGTCAGTTAACTCGGTAGCGCGTTGTGTAAATGCTTCATACTGTACTGAGTTCATGTAAATAGGCGTAGGTTCATCTCCCGTCCCTTCCGTGTGTGTGTGTGTGTTTCCGTTGCTTTCGAAAATACAACTGAATAAGCAAATTGTTAAAGTGTTCACAATCAACAGTGTGATATTTAAAATCATGTTAAGACTCACATTGTTGATTGTGAACATTCTTAGACATAGCATTTTTCCTGCACACGTTGTGGAAACAACGAAAACGTTGCATGTTTTAATGAACTGTTTAAATGTTACGAAGACTTGTGTTGTGTCGAACTACGGGGACTATTCTTGCTGCAGGTTGCTGGTTTGTTTGTGTTTCATAGTACAATATCATGTAATAAGTGTGTTCATAGTATGCTTTCTGTGATGTTGACATGTGTGTGTTTCGTTAGCAATACGTCTCTGCTTTCTATGCTGTGGCTACATCTCCATTGCTCGCATAGAAAGTGACAAATGGAAGTGTAAGGGTGGACATTTAAAGCCTGGATACTTCCATGTTATGTGTAAGTCTCACCGGCCAGCGGGTGATAAGCGCATACATGTCTATGAAGTACCTTTGGATACCATATCGACCTGTCGTGGACGAAATGTTTATGTTGACTGTTCCATCTACCTATGTGTGACATGGTTTGTGGCCATAGGGTGCCAGCAAGTCTTCCCTGTTCATTGGGTGTTTGCCATGGTGTATTGACATCAATCCTATTAATTCACCGAAGGATGTCTTTCTTTGGTGTCAACGCCATAGTTTGACCATCCTATGTCATTCCCAGCAGTCGTGGAGATTGTGCCATTGGTATCTTTACACAGGTGACCCATCTGTTCCACTGTATGGTAGCGTGTGATCCCCATAGATGTGCTGGCACATTGAGTGTTGTGTGCGCGGTATCTGCCCAGCGGTCTTGCTTTGAATGGGGAGTGTGTACTGTAGACCGTATCTGTATTCCCTGGGTTATGCCTTGCAACAGCTGTGGGATTCCCCCAGGTTTGCAGCTATGGGTGCCATCTTGGCGTCGTTTGTCCATCCATGGGAACTGCCTACTGGACACTAGTATCGGGCTGTCAACATTTCACAGCTGCATTCTCCATTTCCGGTGGATGATCGGTATTAGTATTGCGAATGCGTATGCCATGCCATGCCCGTCCGCTGCAGGCGGGGCGACGAATCATCCGCGAATCCACACCGAGACCCACATTTGCATACCCACGATCCCATGTCTGCAACCCTCGACAGTACCCCTTGCACACCCTTCATGTGTGCGGAAATGGGATGTGAACGTGCGTGTATGGACGCAGCAGCCTGGGGTGTCCTATTCATATGTCCTGCATTTCATGGACGGCTGTCATCACCCTTGAAGACGCTTGTGGTGCATATATCTACCTGTGCCGTAGTCACGGCTGTCACCTCTTCTGGTTCACACTATGTTGCCTACACTTACTTAAGGAGTAATTTTTGGGTCCTGCAATGGACACCGATGTGCATATGTAAAGTTTAGAACATGTTGGACTGTGTCCATTCGGCCAGTGGGTTTGACTGCCGCCGTATGTTCCCCATTCTCCCCATTTCCGGATGTCTGTCCGCCTACCCATATTATGTAGTGCTACGTAACCCGTGTCCTTCCACAATTTACCCATAGGGTGTTACTGTAGTCCTGCAGGTTGGCAACTGCTTTAGATAATCCTCACAGGTACCATTGTGAACTATCCGCCACTGTATTGTCAGTATAACACAGCCGGTACATGTAGAACCTATTTATTCATGACAGTATGTCGTTTATGTGTGTGAACGCCATATTTTAGCGATAGTATGACCTTCCTAGTTGACGTTGTTGGTGTGCCATTAATATGTGTTCCACAGGTCGCAGGTATGTTCCGCAGAGTGGAAGCGGGTGATCCCCACATACTTGATAGCACCTTCGCTGCTGTGTACGCTGGGATTCGCACGGCAGGATGGATGTCTACGGGGTGTATCTACTGTTGTTTCCATCTTTATGTCCTGTGTCATGCCCTACTACGGCTGTGTGATTCCACCAGGTTTGCTATTATGGGTGCCATCTTGTCCGTACGTTTGTCCATCCTTGGGAAATGCCTACTGGACACTGATGTAGGGCTGAACACATTTCACACATGCCTTTAGCATTACCCTATGGATGCTTTGCATCCTTACTGGGGACTAAGGCACGTCCTGTACCCGCAGCCCTCCCACGGGGCGGGACAACGGATTATCTGCCAAACAACACCGAGCCCCATTTTGCATACCCAGGATACCATGGCTGCAACCCCCCACGGTACGCATGACACATCCTTCATGTGTGCGGAACTGGGATATGGGCGCACATGTATGGACACGGCAGTCTGGGGACCTCTGTTCATATGTCCTGCATGTCATGGGCAGGTATCATCAACCTTAAACACGCTGGTGGTGCATATGTCTAGCTGTGCCGTAGTCACGGTTTGTACTCTGATTGGCTGATCTCGATGGATAAAGGTCAAGCGCCTTAATTTTGGAGTCCTACAATGGACACCGATGTGCATTTGTAAAGTGTAGAACGTGTTGGACTGTCACCATCTGGCCAGTGGTATTGACTGCCGCTGTATGTTCCCCAATCGTGGATGTCTGCTTGACTACCCATCATTTGTATTACATGGCCTATCTATATCCACGTGCCAGTATGCGGAAATACAGCAAACCTTGCGTCCTGCCCATCTTCATAAGCGACATTATGGAACATATATCGGCAAAACAGACACTGTCAAATCGATAGACTCCACAGTGAAAGGATACTGAGCTCTCTCCCATACTAACATGGGGCATCGTCGGATGCGGAATGCATGACATAGCCGTCCCTTATACACTTCCTTCAGAGTCGGTTTAAAGCGAAATAATCAATAAACCTGCTCATAGTTAGGTGGACAGTGCTCCAAGTCTTGATTATAACGTGACATATACATATCAGTGTTGCATGCCTTACTTCATGGAAACAATAATACGGCAACAATGTGTCAATATATATACAATATTGGTAAATACAATCAGTATCCGGACACATAGTTGATAATTGCTGAGAGTGCACCTTAGAATGTAGTGTGTTGATCAGGTTATTGTATATCAATGTGTATAATAGTAGCATTACGATAACAAAGCATGGAATCAATAAGTACTATTTAAGCATATATTTGACAATTATGAATGTAAACGTGTGGAGGAGACATCCGTAACCTTCCCTGGTTCCACTGGATCACACACGCACACTTTCGCATGTCCGGATTGTGGGTTACGCGCCCGCGAACATGCATAACCGTAGTCCGTTTATTTATGTTTTCAGTGTCTGTGTGGTTCCGTGTTTTGCGTTACTTGTGACTATTACGGTAACATATGTCTGATCCGGTTGACGGACATGTGCAGAAAGCACTTACAGCTTTATATATGTAACAGTCTTTGCAGCATGGGCGCTTTACGTTGCGTGCACATCTATATGTTCTATAGTCGTACTTCAAGCGTGACTGCATTCACGTTTGCCGGTTACTGTGACCAGTGCACGTTAGCTGTTCGTTGTCATTAATATGCATACCCTTGGTACCTATGTACATTTACATATCCCCCGCACACACGCGTCACAGGCATCCATTCTCCTGCTGGGAAAGGTGCGGTACTGCATGTTGAACATTCCTAATTCCCCCTCGCTCATGGCCCAGGATGCATATGTCGTCACCGCAGGGCTGTTCAGATGACAGCTGCTTATATCCCATACGCATACAGGCCTTGATTGTCAGGGTGTTGCTGTGGTGCTTTGGGTTTGGTCTTGGCGCCCACTGTGCGGGACTGCCCTGACCCTGTCGAATGTTAGATGAGTCACATGGGCACGTTATGTCCGTGTCCATGGTACCATGTCACGGCCCCCCCCCAATTATTCGTAACCGTGTGCACCGATTGGCCGGTGTATCCGTTGTAGATCTCGTTATACTAATTGCACACGGTCTGATCGAACTAACCAATTTCCATTACTAACCCTCCGTATGTATGGCCTGTGTCGCAATATTACAAGGGTTTAACATTGCGTGACGACTCTCACTGAGCCACAGACATGTCCGTTGCTTTGTTTGGCCCGGTTCGGTTCGCTGTGCTACACACATTTAACATGGCGTAACAGGTTGAACAGCTCAGACACGAGGACATCGGGTTGTCCGTCGTTGTCTATTATTGAATGTCTCTGTGGAGTTTGTTTCACAAAGCGAGACAATGTCGGCATTGTTAACGGACATCTCGCGCGATGCGTCCGCACCGCCGCGGGTGACGTATGTCTGCCTTTGGTCGGCGAACAGGCATTATGCTGTGCCATTATGTCTGGGGATATATGGTTTCCTTCCTTACATAGATGATGTGCCATACTAGCAATGACCCTAGCAATGACCTGCGTCTGGGTGTGGGTACTGCTGTATTACCCACGGGAAGAGTGGCCTTAGGGTAAGTGGTGACCTAGGCAGAAGTTGCCACCGATACATCACCCGCTACCCCCCTCCTGGTCTACCTACACCAAATAGAGTCTGGAAAGGTGCCCTGGGTAGAGCAACACCCTAGGCGGCTACCTACTTGGCCTATGCCTAAGGCCGGCTATGTGTGTGGTCCCTTGGGCATCGGACTCGGGGACGTGCCACGTCTGCCGTGGGTATGTCCAGCATTACCCACATCCAGCCCCAAGGCAGTCAACACAGCATCCATGGGTCCACATGGTGTCCCAGCTGTGTACTCCAGGAACTCTATGGGGAATTTAACCCACACTTAGGACAGCTGTTTAATCTTAGCCTCACCTCAGGATACGTACCTGAGTAGTAGCACAGGGCGACTGTAGTCACACTCCACATAGATGGTGCCTCCACTGACCCTGGTTATTACCATACCATTAGTTTGACAAGCCTTATCTGCAAAGCCATGGAGATGGATCATAATGGGACACATAGATAAAGACATAGGGGACCGCATACTTTGGATACAACCCAGTTTAGCTTGGTCAGAGTCAGATCATGCCCTTTACACGTGTTTCACTTTGTAGAATCAGTCACCAAGGCCATTGCTGAGGGTAAAGCAGTCCATACAGCCTACCTCAACCCGGCAGAGGCCTTCGACACAATACCCCCCTCGGGTATAATTGATAAACCCGTCATCTTGAATGTAAATCCATACATCGCCATATGGGTTGCAATCGGGCTAAGTCACAGAACACACATGGCCACAGTTGCTGGCGCCATGTCATACTCACAGCCAGTCACAGGTGGTGTCCCATGGGGCTCAGTCCTGGGTCCACTATTTCCAGCATCTACGTTTCCAATGTACACGCATACACAGGGGGGTTATGGGTGACAATGTTTGCAGATGACTGCAAACCGGGTGCCAAAGTCAGACACACATCTGACACAGATATCCTTCAGGAGTGCCTCACAGATGTGGATAAGTGGTACCAGAGACATGTCCTACAGCTAAATGCCAGGAAATGCATAGGCATACCCTTCGGGAAGAACAAGGTTACACCGAGCTACCATATAGGTGGCAATCCACTGAGCACAGAGGGGTTACCAGTGATCTGGGGACACGTGTTGTTGTTAACCGTTCGTTAGACACACATGTTGCTAACATAGTTAGGTAGACCTTCCACATTGCCCACATCATCATGAAGGGATTCACATCTAGATCAGGGGAGGTCATTGTCCCCTTGTACTCATCACTCAATAGACCTATGATTGGGTACAATGCCCCGTTCAGAATGTATCTGACCCAACACCTGCAGCAGCTGGAAAGGCACCAACAGTTCTTCGACAAACAGATGCAGGGTCTCAGGTATATGTGTTATACTGACCGACTGAAAGAATTCCAGCTGTATACAGTTGCATACCACTTGCCCAGAGGTGACCCGTGCCTGGCATACCGCGGCTAAGTCGAACCCAGATCTGATGACTATGCTTCATGTAAATAAGTTAGATCACTCAGAACCACAAGGGCAGCTGGCGTACACCTTGACACTGTCATTAATCGAGCGTGTTGTTGGGACGGATTCATCACCCAGTCACTCACTCTGCTGTGGATCGACATCCCAGTACATGTGAGGGCAAGCACCTCGCTGGCCTTGTGTTAGTATTTACACATGGATGTCTGAATTGATTTATTTAAGTAACCTTCTAAATGAATATTTACATTAGCACATTGTGAATCTTTACATTTCGTTGGTCTATTTTACAGTAGTCATAATCATACGGTTTATGTGTATATATTATGGTTCATTTATATTACTAGGTGTCTGCAGTTCTGTTAATATATTGGCACAATCCGTAGGACATATATATGTATCTTACACAGTCAGACATTTGGAAAACATTTTATGTTGGTTCATGTTTCATATATGTACATATATTTCTATTTTCCGATGAAGACTGTACCCTTCGAAGCAATGTCTGATGTCCTCACTGTGTGGGATCTGTAACCCAAGTAAGGTTTGTTCGCTTGTCTGCCTTTAAGGCATGTAATTAGTACCTAGCACATCTAATGTACTGACCAATTAATGCTTGTAAATGTAGTAGGTTGGACTGCATTGTATGTAGTCTGAATAAGTCTGCTTATGAAGCAGTCGAAGTGGGCTCCTATAGACTATGGTGACTGCCTTTAATTCTTGGTGTGCTCTGGTTGGTCACTGACGGTCCCTACAGTACCTCGTCTTTGCTTTGGACTTCATCGGCTGGTTGTCTGTGTTTGTTGTATGGGGAATGTCAACTGTAGTCCCTATGTGTATGACTTGTGTAATGCCTTACTACGGCAGTGTAATTCCAGCGGGTTTGCAGTTATGGGTGCCATCTTAGTCATACGCTTGTCCATCCATGTGAATTGCCTACTATACACTGGTATAGGGCTGTACACATTTCACACCTGCATTTTGCATTCCCGGAGTATGGTGTGCATTATTAGCGGAGAGTGGCGCATGTGCTACGCACGTCCCTCCCACGGGCGGGACAAAGGATTGCCTGCGAAACAACACCGAGGCCAGATTCTACATACCCAGACTCCCTTGACTGCAACAGTGGACAGTACCCATTACACATCCTTCATGTGTGCTGGACTGTGATGTGGGCGCAGCTGAATGGACCCGATACCCTGGGTATTTCTGTGCATGTGTGCTGCAGTTCATGGACAGCTATCATCAACATTGAACACGCTTGCGTGCATATGTGTACCTGTGGCGTGGTGACGACAATTAGATCACATGAGTAATGCAGGAAGCTAGCAGGCATTCTCTGAACAGAATTTTTGGGTCCTACAATGGACACCGATGTGCATATGTCAAGTTAGATGTTGCTGGACTGTGTCCACCTGCCCAGTGCTTTTCACTGCTGGTGTATGTTCCCCAATCGCGGATGTCTGTTTGACTACCCATTCCACATGGTGCTACATAACCAGCTGATTTAGTACTGTGAACAAATTACATACATCCAAAGATGCTGGTTAGCAACTGCTTCATATACACCTCAGACATCCCAATGGGACATATCCGTCACTATATTACCAATATAACACCAGCGGAACATGTTGCTTACCTATGCATTCATTTAACCATGTTGTCTTCATAGGTGGGAATGCCATAGTTTACATATCCTACTTGGCGTTGTGTGTGTGCCATTAGTATGTGTTCCACAGGTCGCACATCTGTTCCGCTGTACGGTAGCGGGTGCTCCTCAGTCTGTTGCTGGCAGATTGAGTGCTGTGTACGCCGGTGTTGGCACGACAGTCCGGCTTTGTATGTGGAATGTCAACTGTAGTCCCTATGTGTATTTCCTGTGTTATGCCTTCCGGCGGCTATGTCATTTACCGGGTTTGCAGTTGTGGGTGCCATCCTGGCCATACGGGTGTCCATCCATGACAATTGCCTACTGGACACTAGTATAGGGCTGTACACATTACACACCTACATTTAGCATTCTCCGGAGTATGGTTTGCATTATTAGCGGAGAGTAAGGCAGGTGATACGCACACATCCCTCCCACGGGGCGGGAGAAAGGATTGCCTGCGAAACAACACCGAGCACAGAGTCTACATACCCAGAATCCCTTGACTGCAACAATTGACAGTACCCATTACACATCCGTCATGTGTGCGGGACTGTGATGTGGACGCAGTTCTATGGACCCGGTACCCTGGGTATTTCTGTGCATCTGTGCTGCATGACATGGACAGCTATCAGCAACATTAAACACGCTTGCGGTGCATATGTGTACCTGTGACTACAATGAGTTCAGTTAGTTGATTAAATAAGGCGGCATTCCTGTCTTTAGACAAATTTTGGGTCCTACAATGGACACCACTGTGCATATGTAAAGTGTAGAGCTTGTCGGACTGTGTCCTTGTGAGCACTGGGTTTCACTGATACTGTGTGTTCAGGAATCGCGGATGTCTGTTTGACCACCCATTCCACATGGTGCTACATAACCAGGTGATTTAGTACTGTGGACAAATGACATACATCCAATGATGCTGGTTAGCAAATGCTCCATATAAACCGCAGGCGTCCCAATGGGACATATCCGTCACTGTATTTCCAATATAACACCACGGAACATGTTGATTACCTATGTATTCATTTAACCATGTTGTCTTCATGGGTGGGAATGCCATAGTTTACATATCCTACTTGGCGTTGTGTGTGTGCCATTAGTATGTGTTGCACAGGTCGGACATCTGTTCCGCTGTACGGTAGCGGGTGCTCCTCAGTGTGTTGCTGGCAGACTGGGTGCGGTGTACGCCGGTGTTGGCACGAGGGTCCGGCTTTGTATGTGGAATGTCAACTGTAGTCCCTATGTGTATTTCCTGTGTTATGCCTTACTGCGGCTATGTCATGTACCGGGTTTGCAGTTGTGGGTGCCATCCTGGCCATACGGGTGTCCATCCATGACAATTGCCTACTGGACACTAGTATAGGGCTGTACACATTCCACACCTACATTTAGCATTCTCCGGAGTATGGTTTGCATTATTAGCGGAGAGTAAGGCAGGTGCTACGCACATCCCTCCCACGGGCGGGAGAAAGGATTGCCTGCGAAACAACACCGAGCACAGAGTCTACATACCCAGAATCCCTTGACTGCAACAATTGACAGTACCCATTACACATCCGTCATGTGTGCGGGACTGTGATGTGGACGCAGTTCTATGGACCCGGTACCCTGGGTATTTCTGTGCATCTGTGCTGCATGACATGGACAGCTATCAGCAACATTAAACACGCTTGCGGTGCATATGTGTACCTGTGACTACAATGAGTTCAGTTAGTTGATTAAATAAGGCGGCATTCCTGTCTTTAGACAAATATTTGGGTCCTACAATGGACACCACTGTGCATATGTAAAGTGTAGAGCTTGTCGGACTGTGTCCTTGTGAGCACTGGGTTTCACTGATACTGTGTGTTCAGGAATCGCGGATGTCTGTTTGACCACCCATTCCACATGGTGCTACATAACCAGGTGATTTAGTACTGTGGACAAATGACATACATCCAATGATGCTGGTTAGCAAATGCTCCATATAAACCGCAGACGTCCCAATGGGACATATCCGTCACTGTATTTCCAATATAACACATGTTGATTACCTATGTATTCATTTAACCATGTTGTCTTCATAGGTGGGAATGCCATAGTTTACATATCCTACTTGACGTTGTGTGTGTGCCATTAGTATGTGTTCCACAGGTCGCACATCTGTTCCGCTGTACGGTAGCGGGTGCTCCTCAGTCTGTTGCTGGCAGACTGAGTGCTGTGTACGCCGGTGTTGGCACGAGTCCGGCTTTGTATGTGGAATGTCAACTGTAGTCCCTATGTGTATTTCCTGTGTTATGCCTTACGCGGCTATGTCATGTACCGGGTTTGCAGTTGTGGGTGCCATCCTGGCCATACGGTGTCCATCCATGACAATTGCCTACGGGACACTAGTATAGGGCTGTACACATTCCACACCTACATTTAGCATTCTCCGGTATGGTTTGCATTATTAGCGGAGAGTGAGGCAGGTGCTACCCACACATCCCTCCCAGGGCGGAGAAAGGATTGCCTGCGAAACAACACCGAGCACAGAGTCTACATACCCAGAATCCCTTGACTGCAACAATTGACAGTACCCATTACACATCCGTCATGTGTGCGGGACTGTGATGTGGACGCAGTTCTATGGACCCGGTACCCTGGGTATTTCTGTGCATCTGTGCTGCATGACATGGACAGCTATCAGCAACATTAAACACGCTTGCGGTGCATATGTGTACCTGTGACTACAATGAGTTCAGTTAGTTGATTAAATAAGGCGGCATTCCTGTCTTTAGACAAATTTTGGGTCCTACAATGGACACCACTGTGCATATGTAAAGTGTAGAGCTTGTCGGACTGTGTCCTTGTGAGCACTGGGTTTCACTGATACTGTGTGTTCAGGAATCGCGGATGTCTGTTTGACCACCCATTCCACATGGTGCTACATAACCAGGTGATTTAGTACTGTGGACAAATGACATACATCCAATGATGCTGGTTAGCAAATGCTCCATATAAACCGCAGACGTCCCAATGGGACATATCCGTCACTGTATTTCCAATATAACACCCCTGGAACATGTTGATTACCTAGGTATTCTTTTAACCATGTTGTCTTCATAGGTGGGAATGCCATAGTTTACATATCCTACTTGGCGTTGTGTGTGTGCCATTAGTATGTGTTCCACAGGTCGCACATCTGTTCCGCTGTGCGGTAGCGGGTGCTCCTCAGTCTGTTGCTGGCAGACTGAGTGCTGTGTATGCGCCGGTGTTGGCACGAGTCCGGCTTTGTATGTGGAATGTCAACTGTAGTCCCTATGTGTATTTCCTGTGTTATGCCTTACGGCGGCTATGTCATGTACCCGGGTTTGCAGTTGTGGGTGCCATCCTGGCCATACGGGTGTCCATCCATGACAATTGCCTACTGGACACTAGTATAGGGCTGTACACATTCCACACCTACATTTAGCATTCTCCGGAGTATGGTTTGCATTATTAGCGGAGAGTAAGGCAGGTGCTACGCACATCCCTCCCACGGGCAGGAGAAAGGATTGCCTGCGAAACAACACCGAGCACAGAGTCTACATACCCAGAATCCCTTGACTGCAACAACTGACAGTACCCATTACACATCCGTCATGTGTGCGGAACTGTGATGTGGACGCAGTTCTATGGACCCGTACCCTGGGTATTTCTGTGCATCTGTGCTGCATTACATGGACAGCTATCAGCAACATTAAACACGCTTGCGGTGCATATGTGTACCTGTGACGACAATGAGTTCAATTAAGTGTTGAAAGAAGGCGGCATTCCTGTCTTTAGACAAATTTTTGGTCCTACAATGGACAACACTGTGCATATGTAAAGTTTAGAGCTTGTCGGACTGTGTCCTTGTGAGCAGTGGGTTTCACTGATACTGTGTGTTCAGCAATCGCGGATGTCTGTTTGACTACCCATTCCACATGGTGCTACATAACCAGGTGATCTACTACTGTGGACAAATGACATACATCCAAAGATGCTGGTTAGCAACTGCTTCATATTAACCGCAGACATCCCAATGGGACATATCCGTCACTGTATTTCCAATATAACACCACGGAACATGTTGCTTACCTATGCATTCATTTAACCATGTTGTCTTCATAGGTGGGAATGCCATAGTTTACATATCCTACTTGACGTTGTGTGTGTGCCATTAGTATGTGTTCCACAGGTCGCACATCTGTTCCGCTGTACGGTAGCGGGTGCTCCTCAGTCTGTTGCTGGCAGACTGAGTGCTGTGTCCGCCGGTGTTGGCACGAGGTCCGGCTTTGTATGTGTAATGTCAACTGTAGTCCCTATGTGTATTTCCTGTGTTATGCCTTACATGGCTATGTCATGTACCGGGTTTGCAGTTGTGGGTGCCATCCTGGCCATACGGGTGTCCATCCATGACAATTGCCTACTGGACACTAGTATAGGGCTGTACACATTCCACACCTACATTTAGCATTCTCCGGAGTATGGTTTGCATTATTAGCGGAGAGTAAGGCAGGTGCTACGCACACATCCCTCCCACGGGACGGGAGAAAGGATTGCCTGCGAAACAACACCGAGCACAGCGTCTACATACCCAGAATCCCTTGACTGCAACAATTGACAGTACCCATTACACATCCGTCATGTGTGCGGAACTGTATTTCTGTGCATCTGTGCTGCATTACATGGACAGCTATCAGCAACATTAAACACGCTTGCGGTGCATATGTGTACCTGTGACGACAATGATTTCAGGTGCGCATTGAAATAAGACATAATTCGATTCTTTCCACAATTTTTGGGTCCTACAATGGACACCACTGTGCATATGTAAAGTGTAGAGCTTGTCGGACTGTGTCCTTGTGAGCAGTGGGTTTCACTGATGCTGTGTGTTCAGCAATCGTGTATGTGTGCTTGACTACCCATACTGTGTTGTGCTACAGGAACCATGTCTTCCGACACCAGAAACCAATGCTATACATCCAATGTTGCAGGTTAACAACCACTTTCATACCATACCCAGAGGTCACGATTGGGAGGTATTGCCACTTTATTATCGGAACAACACCCCAGACTGTGTACATCATGGGAACTTTAGGCCAGTCTTACGGCCATTTCCAATTGTAATTGGCAGACACATGTCAATACATGTATGATAACACATATTGTCATGCAGAAGTTGATCTATGTTATTTGGACATTGGCTTCTGCTTTTGGCATCCGTTGCTGTGAGTGTTGCCAGTTACCATACACATTGCTTGCTCAGAGGCAGACTACACAATACTGCGCAGTACTGTGGTCTCCTTTAAGGACCCTGAGCCAGTGGTCGATGGTACGGCAGCCACTGCATCAATCACATTTGCCATCTACCAGTACCTACAGGACTGCATGAGCCAGTCATTCACTTACCCAACTGTGGTTCACTGTACCAATGCCAAGCATCCAGTGTGGTGTACCCCAGCCATACACAAAATGTACAACACGAGGAGGTGGCTACTACAAGGTGGAGCAGACACCTTGTGAGGTGTGACACCCTTGGTCATCATATGTGTAGACTTACACACTGTCATGAAATAGTCCAGGGCACATTCCACAGATATACCTACATGGACCTGGCTAACAATCATACCACCTTCAGTTGCTATGCTGGACACCTGGGAGCTCAGTCCCACATATGCTCTGACTGGGTTCACATAGAGGTGGGGTTTACTCAACATACACACATTGCCAACATACAGGCTGACAAGTCCAGTGAGGACATCTCCACCCTCCCCACACATGAGGTGATGTGTGTACCACAGGTTTGTGGTCACCAAATGTTCTGTGACACACAGGTGGGACATGCTCTCTCCAGGGTAGTGGACATAGCATCGATGAGACCAGCTGGTGACCCGCTGTGTACTCCACTATCTCGGTTATGAATTGGACCCACAGTTAGGACAGCTATTTCTTTGTAGCCTCACCTCAGGTAGGGTACCCAGGTTGTGTCACATGGCAACTGTAGTCCCACGTCAGAAGGCCAATACCTCCACTGAGGCTGGTTATTACTGTCCCATTACCCTGAGGAGACCTATCTGCAAAGACATGGGGAGGGATCATACTGTGGCTCGTACATGACTGCATAGGGGACATACTTACTTTGCCTCACACACGGTTTGTCTTGTTCAGGGGCGGTTCATGCCTTTAAAGCATGGTTGACATTTTCAGGACAGTCGCCGAGGCCACTGATGGGGGTGTTGCAGTCCATACAGCCTACCTCGACCTGGCAAAGCCCTTCATCACATTACCCCCCTCAGGTATCGTTGATAAACCCATTGGCTGGGATGTGAACACGCACATCACAGAATGTGTTGTAAACTGTCTATGTGACACAACCCACACGGTCATAGTTGCTGGCAGCATATCAGACCTACTGCCTGTCAGAAGTGGTGTCCCATGGGGCCCTTCCATGTGTGCACTCCTGTCATACACCTACATCTTCACGGTACAGGCACACACAGGGGTGCTATGGGCAACAGTGTTTGTAGATGACTGCAAAACAGGTGCCATAGTGGGACAGACATCTGACACAGATATCCTTGAAGGGGCCTCCCAGGTATGCATATCTGCTGTCAGGGACATGTCCCACAGCTAAATGCAACGTCATGCAACATCATACCTGTGGAGAAGTACTAGGTCACCCCTGTCCAGCATATAGGTGGCTGTCCACTCAGCACAGGGGTGATTACCAGGAATCAGGGGACAGTGTTGGATGGTCACCATTCATTCCACACACACGTTGCTATCGTGGTTGTGTGGGTCTTCTACATTGCCCACCTGTTGGTGCAGGGATTCACATCTACATCAGGCTAGGTCATTGTTCCCTTGTACCCATTACGTGTTACACCTATGATCTACTACATTGCCCCATTCAGACTGTATCTGACCATACACCTACAGCAGCTGGGAAGCCCACATAGGTTGATCGTTGTACAGATGCAGGATGACACCATTTTGTGTAATGCTGCCCCACATGTAGGACCCCTGCCACATCACGTCACATACCTGCTGTTTGGTGTTGACCTGTGCCTGACATACAAGGCCATGTCAACCCATATGTCATGTGTATGCTTCACCTACTGTATCCGCATCCCTCAGAATCACTAGGGCAGGTGACATTTACCTTGTCACGGTCATTCATGGGATGTGTTTGGGTGACACATATATCACCCAGACAATCATTATGCTGTGGATCTACATCACAGTACATGTGAGACAGACATCCTTCCTAGCCTTGTTCGCAGCTATGTTGTCCATTGGATGGAGAATTGCAGGTATAGGCCAGGGATTACATCATTATCACTGCTTGACGGAGATACAGCAATATCATGGGTATTTCATCTGAAGCACAGAAGGTTGGCAAAGTCATCCTAACTATGGTGTAGTATTATGGCTGGGCCTGGGACGATGGCCTACCCTGTACCTATGGACGTGTGAACCTATATTCATAGTTTGTCACATGTACAATTGTCTATCCACTATAGTCTTTCGCCACTGTATATTTCTGTGGCACATGATTGTCCTCTGTATTACATGCAGGTATGCTGTGTACGTTGCACATACGTCACAGTTGATGACAGTGTATCTGTGTCCCTAACACTGTGATACTGAGGACTACCACACATCCTTCACAGCATTACATGCATATGTCCATTCTATTCTTCTTTGGCCTATGGGGGTGTTAAGGCAAACATTACTCAAGTCCCTGTTTGTGCATGCTTCATGTTGGTGTTTGACCAGGCTCCGTTGCAGTCATGTGTTGGACAGTAGTGTGTCTGTGTGTTTGCCATGTGTTTTTATTGCCAGTACATCTGTGGGAGGTGTAGTTGGCACATGTTCCTCTTTGCAGGGACACCCATCCTGGTGTTTGTGTCATGCATCTGCACTTGGCACGTGCCATATGTCCTGTACTATTCCCACAGTCGTGTATGCCTTCATGCACTACTACTGCGTGTTACTGGCTGTGTGTATGTGGTACACATGGACATTGTGATGTTTGTCTTGACCTATTCCAATGCTAGAACGTAAACATCTGTCAATTAAGTCTTTTAAATCAAACTGTAACACTCATTCGTATTTTCAACATGACACTCATTAACACAGGAAGCTGGGATTAATAACATTTTATTACTGTGCAGCAGGAGGCAAAGGAGTATGCAGTCAAAGTTTAGACATTTGTTCAACTCTATACATGTTACATCTGTATGAGCATTCTGTATACTATCATCTTTTGCACACATTAATGATGTTGTCAGTCACAAGGCATTTACATTGCTAGAGTACAGAACATTGTATTCCTACAACAGTGCTCAGGTAATGCTTATTACATGTTTTCCCATGAGGATAGCCCAACCTTGCGAGCCACATATTCAGTTAGACTGTACTTTGGTAAGTTCTGCTCTGACACGGTTCCAACACTGTTCATATTCAGTCCTCACTCCGTGTCCTACTAGGTTCCTGTGTCTCTCTGCTGAGCAGCTGTACTCTGTGTTACAGCTCACAAGCCTATCCTCCTCAGTAGAAGGATGACAGATATACCTGTACATACATGTATTATTCTGTAACCGAGCAGATGACTAATGCTGACTGACATACACCTGCTGCACTGGTTACTGCTAGGGTTAGGGTTCAATCACACTGCAGCTACACTACAAGCAATTACATGCATGAGAAGCTGTACTGCTATATTGTCAGGTAGAATAATATGCATTATACACTATTAGCTTCTAAAGTTGCACGTCATATTATGTTTAAATATGTATTTTGCTAACATTCTCCCTCCTTTGATTGCTTCTACTCTATCCAGAGACATATACAACATTATTTCATTCCCTGGCGTCTTCCTCTGTGGGGCGTTTAACTAGGCAGGTAATTTGATGTACATTGCAAGTAGGGTTGCATTTTCTATTGACAAATACCACTACAGGTCTTGATCCATAGTCTCGGTACAGGTATGTTGCCAGAGTCCCTGACTAATACTTACATGCACAGTATCCGCACTAGACACATGCTCCCAATATGAGCAGAACAACACAAATGGCAATCATGATATTCAGTATGACTGACCCCATCCACCCAATGGTTTGTGGAAATGGTTCGGCAGTGGGTTTGGGCCTGGTTCCGCCATGGATGACACCTGCTATATTACCTGTAGGTGGGCGTTGCTTTTGGTCTCTTCATGTGGTAGTTGGACACAGCGATCTTCTTCAGTAAGCGCCGCGTACCAATTCTCAGCGCCACGGTGCAGTCGTGCACTATTACATTTTGTGACACAACAGTTCTCATTGCATCCAGTTCATCAGTCACATGTTCAGGAGCGGATAGTCACATTCATCCTTCCTCCGACAGTTTTGATAACTTCCTCTGTTCCCTGATTGATTTCACTACTCCAGAAGCTGGGGTGTTCCAGCCCAGGTTGTGACGCTGTCACTGAAGTCCATATGAATCGGTATTCCTTTATCTCTTGCAGAGGACTGACATGTCAGAACAGCTTCCATTTCACCCACTGGATTAGTAGGTTTCTCGACTGTGTTCCCAGTTCTTCGAGCTATATGTGTTATAGTTCGTTTCGCACCCACAGGCAATTGTACAGTATGTCATGTGACTGGAGCCAGATAACCCAAATAACAACTGCCGACCAATTCCCAGGTAACCATTGCTATGCTTATTTCCCACAAACAACATAACTATATTCTACTTTATTACTGATGCGGGTTACCTCTGCATGTAACAAATTCCTGTCTCTAACAGAGGACTGTTTATACAATTCAGGATGTTTCTGCACATCCTTCAACATTGTTCTCATGATGTTTCAATACAAATTAGGAATGGTGCTACAAGTAGTACTGTGATCTTTGGCTGTTATATGACATTCGTAAGACACAGTTATGTTACAAATACTCCCACCAACTGAAACTGTACCATGTTTATGATAACATACAATTCCTTTTTGTGTAACAGGTAAGTACATTGCCACGTTGTCCTGTGATCTCACAGAACCTGTATCAAAGTGTAGATATTCACAAGTCTCAATCTATCCCCAAGGGGACAACATGCATCGGAAGTCCTCCATATGATGTAGGTATGGCAGTACAAACACAGCAATTTAAAGTGTTCCTAGTCTCTATATGCACGCATCATGCCTAGGTATCTGTTGAAGTGTGGAAGACACTCTGTGGCCAGTTCATCACGTATCAGTATTTGTATCCGTGTAGTTATATGCAGGTAAGGTCCCGAAATTGTAACGTAAACACAAACATGGTTAATAGGTGTATAATCATTAGGACAGCAAACATAAATGTCTTTGGGGTTGCTTTGTATTGTTATACAGTCTTCGCGGGTGATTCGGCTCTTTGGTATATCAGCTACAAGATGTCAATCAGACTTGATATCCTTTACCAGTTTGAGAAATGTGAGGTGGACCCAGGACGACCTCTCTGCAAACTTTACTGCGGTAGGCGTTGCCAACAGTACCGGTACAGACATTCGCACTGTCCACTTGGCAATAATGTTCTTTGGATAACAGTGACATACACACAGGATACTGGTGTCAGCTATGCTTCCGTCTTCGTTTGCTCTTATCTGTAACAGACTTTAACTGAGGAACAGTGTTACTAGTTAACAATCCTCTCATGTCACCTACTACTGAGTCATCGACCTCCGGCTCTGCAGGCATGACAGCTTTCCACTCTGGCACATGATATGCCATTCCACATACTACTTGAAGTGGGTGCAGCACTTTACATTTGGAACTGTTGTCATGCTCAGCAATGCTAGAGGTAGACAGCTCATGTAACTCGTCTGGATGTCACCCACCAAACTCCTCTACTTATTTCTCGGGATCCCATTCTGCGGCGGCAGTCGTGCTGAGTGGGGGTTGTATATGGAATTGACATTCTTGGTATCTGAAGTAATCCCCAGGTAGCGTGATTGTCTGGTTAACTACATGTGTTCTATTGTCACTGTAGCTTCTTTACAGCATGCCAGATCTAGGGATACTTAATTTTACTGGCACCTTTGCCACTGCTGCTGCATCCGGATTACTGGTTGGGAATGCTTCTACCCATTTTGATTATATATATGTGTAATCGCTAAACAGTATTTGTTCCCTTCACATTTATGCAGATGTATGAATTCCATACAAATAGTACGGAACGGTTAGGGTGGTGTAGGTAAACTCACTCCTTTCGGTTTAAATAATCCTGTGCATGATATCTACGGCAAACGTGACACGCTGCTCATGAGGTTTGTATGTGGTTCGTAATTCCGTATGTTAGGGTATTCTGTTAACCAAATGTACCATCCCCCCTGTTGAGACATGTCTCTACCCATGGCTCCACAAAGCCGCATATCTGAATATATTAGACGTTAATATTGGCTTTATCACTGTGGATATGTGCAGTCCGTGTTCAAGGATTGCTCCTCGTCATAACCACGTCGGCTTTTCTGCTTTCGTAGTTGCTGTTTGCATTGTTTGTACAGTTTCTACATCTAAACAGTCTGAGGTTTGTCATTCCTCATTCACACAGACACTTTCCAACTGTGACGCTGCTTGTTTTGCAGGTGCATGAGCTCATGCCTCAACTTTCCTACTGTTATCCTGTTGCTTTCTATGCCCTGCACATTTACAATTACCTACTTCAGTGGGTAACTGCATGTAGTCTAATGCATTCAGGTTCGTAATCGCATGATTAATCGGTTTACCGGTGGATGTTATCATTCCCCTATTCTTCCACTGCTGCTCATAAACATGCACTGCACAGACAACAGAATGACTATCGGGACATATGTCCACACATCATTTTTCCGCTACAGTACAAGCACGTGTTAAAGCTATCTATTCTGCTGCTTGAGCAGACACGTTATGCTGCAGGGTTTGGCCGTCTACAATGTCATTATCAATAACTACTGCATAAACTACTTCATTCGTTCCTGTAGGACTCTGTCTACATGATCCGTACACATTAACTGTCACCTCTGCATCATCTAAGGGTATATCAGTGTTATCATGTCTGTGTGTAGTTATTTAATCCATTTCGTATAGGCAACTGTGTGGTGTGCCATACACAGGTGTCAGGCGTGACGTTGATAGGTTTCATGTTGTACAACGTTCAATCACCATGTGAGGTTGACTCAGTGGTATGGTCAGACATGACAAATGTCTAGCACGAGTCAGGAATTCTATCTTCTCTTGCAGCAGATTGATCGCAACTGCATGACACATTCTCACAGTGAGAGGGTGGTCTAGTAACATTACGGCCGGCTCCTGTACTGCCATGGGTGCTACAACAACTGCCTGTACACAATGTGGCACTGACCATGCCACAGTGTCCAACTGCAATGAGTAGTCATCTATTTAGCGTTGCTTACTTCCCTGCTGTTGCATCAAGACTGACGTCATATATCTCCGCTTACAATCTACGGTCTGACAACATGTGTTATGATTATTCACGAGACCTACTACAGCTGTTGAGGCTATCAATCATTCTAGTCTGCATAACGCTGTTTCTGCTACTGTAATCCGGTGTACTATGTGTTGTGCTGCCATAGGTGTATTAAAGGTTAAGGCAAACAATACAGCGGATTCCACAGCATTGTTTGGTATCCAGATTTAACATGTGTTAGTCGGCCCAGACACGACATCATTCCCTTCTTGTTAGTTGGCTTGGGTGCTTATTATATTGCTACCTTCCTATCGTCATGTGATGTTCTACCCTACTTGGATACCAGATATGCCAGGTAATTGACCTGTATTCTCTGTAGTTGCAATTTATGCTTGCTTACTTTATGTCCCTGTTCTGCTGATTATCTCAATAATGCTATTGTATCTTCCATACATTGCTGCTGGGTAGGGGCCGCAAGCAGAATATCATCCAATTAAAGTGGAGCTTGACTGGCCCCGGGTGGAGTTGACACGAATGTAGCTAGCCATCCACTGTGAGAATATCGTTGTACTTTCACAGTACCCGCGATAGCCGGGTATGGCTGTATCTGTCACCCTGACTGTACAAGCAAAGCAATACGGACTATGTGGATGTATAGGTATTGCAAAGTAAGCATAGCTTATATGTACCACGGTAAGATACTTCTGTGGCATGTTCATAGCATTGAATATAGTGTGTGGGTCTGGCACCAACGCTACCCTAAGTATTCTTACATGATTTACAGCTTATACATACTGTACCATCCGCCATTCCCTTTTGGTTTCCGATCAGGAGATACAGGGTATTGCATGGTGAATAGCGATTACTTTGTGGATCGGGTATTCTCTCTCTGACTTTGCAGATATCTTCTGGTGTCCACGGTCTATACGCCACGGGGTTGGGTCCTGGCCTTCCTGTCCTGCATGATGGTTCGGTACTTCAATTAATTGACAGATATCCTCACTCTGTTTTAGTACTGTGTTCTTACTCGGGTGTCCCTAGGTATGTTACGTGTTCGGGATGTGGTTTCAATAGCTTCTATTACATTTGTTCGTTGTGCTACCTCTGTTGCCACAGGATAACGTGTGGGGACTAGCCTGCCCTCCCGCTTAATATCCTGCATGTGGTATCTGAGGTGGTAGGGTGTTGTGGGGGGGGGGGCGATCGGTACTACTGTATTATGATCTTCTCTGTGTACGTATGATGCTTAGCCATTTGTAGTGTTCTATTCCCTTCGGTACACTACCTCAGTCCACCGATGTGCATGACGGATACCCAATTGTCGCTGTTTTGTCGCCTGCACATCTTAGGGCTGCCACCTTTTCCAATGCACAATGTGGGACATTAGTGTTCGGAACGTGTAATTTGCCTGGAAAATGCATACCCACGGCCAGTACATAGGACAGGTATTCACGTTTTGCCAGGAGAGCGACCAATTGTTGTAGCATTTCAGTTGCTTATTCTGTTTATTATTATATTTTGCTGTTCCACATACAAATTTACTGTTTTATGCTACCATCTTGATATATATCTGGGAAATGTTTGTCCTGAGATATCAGGACATTTGACATTGTTCGGTTTATTTACAGGACACGGCTGGCCAGAGAGGGCATATCCCTCTCAGGGTGGAACAGGTGTTTACCTTGGAACATATGCATCAAATTTTCAGGGATTACAATGTTTCAGTAACGATATGTTGCCTAATATACCATCAATGTCATATTTATTACCCCATTTTGCTGCGTAACTCACATTATGTGCTCTCTGCGATTGCATATTCTTCACGTCACCCGTCAAACGCGGATCACATGATCTGTTGCTTCAATAATCTCCCATATCCTCTACACGACTGCTACGTGCCCTTCTGTCATAACACGTGTGTCTCCTTCCCTGTATCCACTGTAGTGTCTACAATCACTATTTACTCTGCTGTGTGTTCCCCTGACCTATGTTCAGATTTAACAGTATGTGGGTAGGTCTTCGACCCGATATCACTACTGTTAACAGAAACACAATGTAGTCTGGTCCCTGATCTACAATAGACACAAAAGGCAGACACTCCTTACCTGGGCCTCCTGTTTAAGGCTGCACGTTTTCTTCTTGGGATCCAGTTTTCCGCTTTTCAGCCACAGATCAGACAGTAAACAGCCTCTTTACACACAACAATTCAGTCGGAGGTCTTTTCATTCAAGAAGAACCATTTATGCATATTCTCCAGCGTACATGTCTAACCAGCCATGCACTCTGACCTGTAGCTTACCAAGGGAATACCAGATTACAAGGATCACAATGTGAAATAAGTTGTTACAACCAGACTGTAGTTATCAGTAGGCTTTTCTAAGTGACAGCCGATAACACAGGAGGCTCGGGTTCGAACGTTTTAGTAGTGTACACAGGCAGGCTAAATAATATACAGTCCAAGTATGAGAGTTTTGTCTGACTCTATACAGTAAGCAGTTTCTTTATATAGTGTTTACAATCAGCTTTTGCCCACCTTACTGACGTGGTCGGTCACAGGGCATTTCCATCACTATGGTCCGCAATTGTCTATACATACGTGGGTGCTGGGGTCGTGCTTTTAAATTGTTTTCCCATGGGAATAACACAGCCTTGCAAGGCACCTTGTACATTACAGTATCCTTTTGTGATTGTAGCTGTTTCAAGGACCCTAGACTGTTACGATACAGTGGACAGTTAATTTCTTAATACGTTGCTTTGTCTCTCTGGTAGGGAGTTGTACTGCTATCTTCGATTGAGCTCACAAGGCCATCCTCCTCTGGGGAAGGAGTGCTGTTATGCATGTACATACATTTATTGTTCTGTAACCCAGCAAATAATTAATGATGACAGACATGAGCCTGCTGTACTGCTTACTGCCAGGTTCAGAATTCCATCACAGTACAGCTTAGCTTCACCAATTACATGCAGGCTTAGTTCTACTGCCATATTGTACGGTACAATTCAATACATTATATAGTATTTCGAGTGTAAACTGGAACTTCATATGTGTTTCTATATATTTTACGAACAACATCCATCCGCCATATGCATGTTGTTCCGTCCTTTACCTTGACCGTGTGTATTTGTCCGTCCAGCCACGCTAATCTCCACATGTGATGTCCCAGTTTCCCCTTCTTTGCCTGTAGCACCCTGTTAGGACGTCCTGTGTGGTAGGCACCTGTTCCGCTATATGTGATCGACTTCACTGCAAAGATAATCATCGATGCGGTGGTCCAACCGACTTGTCCACATGTGTACAGTTATGTGCACCGTGTCGTATGCAAACCTAGATGGTTTGGACGGGTACATACTACATGCCGGATGTACACATTCTGCTGACACATTCACATGCAGCCATTTACATATCTGTACCTGCGGTGGGTTGGTGACATGTGGGTGCGTATTTGCCAGCGTGGCATTGCCTAACACAAACATCTTACCACAGTTCAGGTATGCACATTGTGTGTGGTTGTATAGCTGCACACGGATGCTAGCAGGTTTGGGTGCAGGGGTATACATGGGTGTGACTGACATGTACAATGAGGCTATTGTGTAGTACATCCGAATGCATGGGTTCTGCTTCTGGATATTACACTTCATCATACACCATCCAGTGTATGCAACAGAGACGTTGCTGGGTCTGGGATATGTTGCTATGCACATGTTTGCCTGTGTTTGAGGTATCTTGCTTCCTTACTGTTGTTATGTCAGCACAGCTACCCGGCTATGTACTGTCACTACTGCTTGTGACCATTATGGTTGGCACCTTTTCCAATGCCCATAGTGGGGCATGTTATGTGGACACTTCGTAATTTGCAGGACTACACATACCCAGGGCTAGTGCAGTTGACAGAACTTCACTTGTTTGCCATACTATGAGCTTATTCTGTAAGCGTTTGGGTTCCTTATTTATTTTCTTATGCCATGTCTGTGTTCCATATCGTAATGTATATGTTTTATGCTACTATTTACATGTATATTGCGTGAATTTGCGTGGCAGGGGATCGGAGGTCATTTTCCATTTTTACGATTGTTGCAGGGACACGACTGTCCAATCAGGGACTGTCCATGGCACATTGGGACAGCAGGTAACCCTGGTGACCATGCCCATGTCGCTACTGGGGTTTCCACCTTTTCCATTTTCCGATCTGGGATATTTCCGGGACTCACATCTGACTTTACAGGCCGACACATACAAACGGTCACTATATAGCATAGAAATTCACTTGTTTGCCTAAATAATATGCTTATTATTGTGGCAATTTCCTTGCTTATTCTGTTTATTGTGTCATTTAGGTATTTCTGTTACAGAAATAACCAATTCATGCTACCATTACATTAAATACGGGATATCATTGTGTCCTACAATCGTAGCACATCAGCCATTTCTAATACGTTTTTTCGGGACACAACTGTCCATGGAGAGACTGCCCCAACCAAAGTGGGACAGGTGGTGACCTTAGTCGCTGCTCCTATGTCGGTGCGGCGCTGACATGCGGCTGTACACCTTCTCTGAGTGTAAACACTGACAGTGCATTGCGGGACGAACGCGGTCTTATGCGTATCCTTTGCTCCTTGGACGGGTACACTTATGCCTTCGTGGCTTCTATTTGCTTCTCCGTTAATTTGGGACGGGGACTATGTTGCATACTGTACGTGCGTTTCATTCTGCACAGGACCTGGCTGCTGCCATTACTATTGTGGGCGGACCGTGGCTGTCAGCACATTAGGTTGCTCACCTCATGCCGGCTTAGACACGCCTCCAGACGCATCCTACCTGGGCTCGCTCACGTACACTACGCACGTGTCTGTGATTCCGGTGCACTCTCATTAATATGTATATGGCGCTACTGCGCCGGATATTCCATGCACCGCCGGCGCAGGCCTTACGCCGGCCTTGCGCCGAGCTTCATGAATCCTGGGGTAGATCTTTTTAAATTATGCTATTTGGGTGTATTTTTATGATCAGTTATCAACAAACAATGTTACTATTTTATGTAAAAATAATTTACAATATTGTTTTATTTTGTTATTTAACAGTGTTTGTTTCCATTGTGGGATTTGCTCAGTGGGATTGGTTTCTTAGTAAATTATTTTATTTTAATCTTGATTTATATTTTCTGGTTTAAATTTGCTTTACATTGCTGAAGCAATAGTTTAGATGTGAACTGTTTAGTTTATAAAGCACTGCAGTAAACATGAACTTAAACTAGAGCATACTTCCACTAGATTTACAAATAGTTCAAACTATATACAGAGCCAGCTATATTTTCTTTCCCTTTTATTCCATGCTACGGCAACAGACATACTTGGCAATTATACACTTTCCTGTTTGCATTGGCCTCTGAACCTCTGGGACTTTAAATAAGCTGTTGAATGAATCAGTCTCAATAGATAGGTAGTCCAGTCTATGACATTACAAAAAATGATTTATACTTTGCAGCAGACTCAGTTATTATGACAGAGGACTCACTGCAGAATCTGTAATATGCACTGCCAGTCTTAAACCACTTTCAATTACTTTTAGGACTGGAGTTAAATGATAATACAATTCTTCTATTTGCAATGAACCTTAAGGCCAGTAATCTACTGTCATCTAAGCTTAATGTTCCTTTGAGTGTTGTGGGGCATCACCTAAATATTTAGGAGTCACACTGATACCTAGTCCTTGTGATATGATGGATCACTACAACAAGGAAAGCTGGTCAAAGGTATTTCTGTGGCTCCACTGTTGGAGAAAGCTACATCTTGCTCTTATGGGATGAACTGTGTCAATTAAAATGCTTGTGTTAACCATCCTTTTTTAATTGTTTAGACATATTCACTCCTCACAAAGGAAAAATGGTTGATCTACAAATCTAGGCTTGTCACCACCTTTTTTTGGGATAATAAAAGGAACAGTGTTAACAACTAAATAGCCATAGCACCAGCTAGGTCAGTAGATCTGGACATATCTGAGACATTTGGGACTTTATAATAATGTTGCCACACAAGTCCCTGTTTATGGTAGACAGAATAGAGAAACCATCTGAATGAGGCTGAAGTCAAAGATATTAACTGCATCAGCCCATGGGTGATGTACATTATAAAATGGGAAATCTCTCCCTCGGCCTCTCAAATATTAGAACTCAATCAATGAACCTCATAAGGCCTTAAGGAGACTATACTACTTACATTCTCAGGAAGCAGGTATGGGGTTCAGCAATTAATGTGTGGATGTCCAGACTATAAGACTGATGAGAAACTTATCCAACAGCAGAGCTTTAAACAGAAGGTGTTAGCATAGCTGGTTTTAGGCACCAGCGAACCCTGCGGTCGCAGGGGGCCTCCTGGTTCTAGGGGGCCCCCAACCACGGCAACTTATGTTATCTTGATATTTTGTAACATGTCTGTCAAACCACCAAAAGCTAGTACAGCAAGCTTGTATACTTAAACCAGGTAAGTAATTTTCAAAATTCAAACATCTTTAGTTATAGTAACAATATTTTGTCAAGTAACTAACTTTACAATATCATTAAATATTTTACCAATGATATAATGCTCCAGCCTAGTTAAGCCCTGTTGGTGGACATCCTCTTCACTAAAATTAACAACATAGCCAGTTTTAGGTACCTGCAATAACTGTGGCTGCAGGGGGCCCCTTAATCCTCATTGACTGCGTGGAGGCCCCACAAAAGCTGCTGGTTGGGGAAAAATAAGGAGAAAAAATTTATTAATTTTCAATTACACTCTTTAACATGAACAGGACTGTAATATGACCCTGTTAGGACAAAGCTGTAATTAACATAAGCAACGTAAGCACTAGAGAGATCAGCAGCCCAGGGTGATTGATCTCAGCGCAAACTGTGGAGTTTAAGAAGAGCTGATGCTTCTAATCCTCAGGGATGGTTTCTTTTCCAGGGTTTTTATACATACTAGCAGAACAACTGATACTATAACTCTCAATGTCTTTGCTGAAAATTATGTTCAGTGATAAAAATAATAACATAATAAAGTCTCAAAATGAGGAACATTTTATATATTACTCTAATTCACTTTGAAAAAGTTAACAGAATAACACATTTGCATCAGCATGCATTTTTTAGACAATAAGTGTAAAACTCTGATTACTTGATTTAGTGTGACAGAGTAAAATTATAAGACAAAATCAGGAATATCTGTGAAATCAGGGATAGTGATTGGTATTAATTTACTACTTACTTAGGTAAATAAAATTGTCTTATCCCTGTTGCTGTTTGATGACTGCTAAACAGCAATCACTGATCTTGTGTAGCAGTACTAGTGTTGTACAATGCACTTGCTGAAATAAGTACAAAATTAACATTGCTGTGATATGTGTGTGTGTGTGTGTGTGTGTGTGTGTGTGTGTGTGTGTGTGTGTGTGTGTGTGTGTGTGTGTGTGTGTGCACGTGCGTAAAATATCACTGATTTTTATCAATGCACACATCCAATAATGTCGGAACACTCACGTTATTCTTCTGGGTATCAGTAAAAAATGTAGCTAACAAGTGATTATATTTCAAAAGTAACGCATAATGTATGTCATAGGCATTGAGACACTTAGATCTTCTAGGTATCAGGTGGCCTCCACTCTCTAGACTGTATAAACAGATACTGGGGGCTCCTTTAATCATCCTTGACTGTGGGGACCCCAAAAAAGCTGTTTTTGGTTGAGGAAAAAGGAGGAGAAAAAATGCTTTCATTTTCTGATTGCACTCTTTAGCCTGGATGGAGTTATACAATATGACCTTGTTAGAATAAAACTGATAATAGCCTCTGTCCTCAACCACAAACATTCTAAAACATCCCTGCTCAGATGTTTGTGTACAGAAATTTACCGTAGGTTATGTGGGTGCTGGGGATTGTGTAGTCATCATTTCATTTACTTTTCTAACAGACCTCAGAGGTTTACAAAGAAAGTTACTTTAGCTCCTGTAGGGGCAGTGTACTGCCCTGTAGCAGCAAAGTAGAATACATTATTGCAGTCATTATTTATTTTCACTTTCCTCACAATCAAACATCAGACACATATACAACTGGTTGCCTTTTGGGGTTAGGATCGAGGAGTTATTAGGCATGCTATATATATGTATTTCAGCAGTCACTTGAAATACATGACTGTGGTCATTTGAACCTCTGCTTTCATCCCAGTCTAACATCAGAGGGTTGCATAGGCAGTGACTGTCTTTTTGGGGGGATTAGTGATGTAGGCAGTATTCCCATGTAGGATTTGTGTATTCTCACAGCTGACTTTTTAATTTACTTGGAGCTTCTATTTTTGTCAGCTTTGAATTTTAAGTCTTGGGTACAACTTATGTCTTCATTGAAAGAAAAAAAGACTGAAATTCTTTTTTCTTACTCACAATTTTTGTTTAGGCCACTTTTGGATTCAAAGGTTGGGAAATGCTCTAGCTTCTGGGGGCAGCGGCTTAATGGAGTTATTTCCTAAATGGTTATTACTATGCTGACTTGGTCAAGAAAGTATATTGAAAAGACAGAACGAAAACTAAAGCTGAACAGCAACATTGAATTTCTTTCCTTAATCATCATTTCTGTTCAAGCCATCATTGGGTAAAAGGAAAAAAAATAAACTTAAAAAGCACTTTAGAGCTTATATAAAGTTATGGCTTCTTGAAAGAGCTGAAGAAAAAAGTAAAATATGAGAAATGGAAGGAAAAAAGTAATGTGCATAAGTGGGAAGCCCAACATGGGGAGAACAGAGGGGAACTCTGAAGGGTGTGTGTGTTTTGTTTTTTGTTTGGCTGGGGCTGAAACAGTAACCAGTGCCTAGGGTTCCATTGCATATTAGTTCTGTCCTGTACATAGAGTTGTAATGTATCCTTGTTACACCTAAATGGCAGTAACTGTAAATGTCCCTTTGTGAGATGGGCCAACACATTGTGGTATGTATGCCTGTTGTAATAAGATCATTGTAGCTAAAGGTCAGTTTGTGTGTACTACTCCTAAAAGCCTGCAGCATGAACTAAAAAGATGGATAGAATTAGTGGCAGTGACAGGGTGATACTTAGACTGAAAGTGGCCAGGGGGCCCCCAACTTGACATTTGCTGGGGGCCCCCAAAATGCTAGCACCGGCCCTGGGTGTTAGAGAAAGGTTTAGCGACCCAGTCCAAGAATTATGTGTGTGTGTGTGTGTGTGTGTGTGTGTGTGTGTGTGTGTGTGTGTGTGTGTGTGTGTGTGTGTGTGTGTCTGTGTGTGGTGGGGTTAGTTAAGGCCATTTGTTCCCTTTTGGTTCATACAAAAGTGAGGATTGAGGACTGACCTAAAAAGATCATTCAATGTACTTGAGACTGTGTTCTATACAAAGGGATTTAGATCCAGTGCTTTATATTTTCTTTTCTTTTCTTTTCTTCACTCCATCCACTTTACTTTTGAATTGTAATGGTAGAACTAGTTTCAGATTGTGGATTCTTTTATCTGGCAGGAACTAAAAAAAATTCTCATATAACTTTGCAATGGAAAATCCAAGTGTTAACAAATGACCAAAAACTGTTGAACTGTTTTAAGTCACTTAAGTCAGTGTGTGTGTGGCCGTTGAAATTGCAAGTGTCATCGGTGCAACAGCCTGTCAAAATTACGTCTTTCTGAACATCACAATATAGGTTCTCTTCAGCTTTGGACATCACTTAAAGGTAAATGCAGAGTAACAGTAAACCTCAATGGACTCTTTGTATGTGTTAAATGGAGTGTTATATATGTCTCAGTCTTTATTATGTACAGAATGCACACACACACACACACACACACACACACACACACACACACACACACACACACACACACACACACACACATGTTGAACAGAGATTAATTTAAGTACACTAGTCAAAAATGATGCTGAAGTATCTTTCAATTACACAATGTCTGAATGCATTCAATAATAATCATAAGAGCAGAATACTGAGATTACTGTTTTGGAACAGGTCAGTTGTTACTTTTGGCCAAGGTAAACTTGAAATGTGAAGGTAGAACTGTTAACTGTTCTTTCCCATTTTATTTCCATGCATGCTACAATTTTGTCCCTTTTGGTCTATACATGTTATCACATTATTCCAACACATGATGTCTCAAGTTATTTTGCTTTACCAAGAAATTACAAATGAGGCTTTCTGAAGCATTTAGGTTGTATGTTAGAAAATTATGATTTTCTCAGATTAAAACAAAAGAATATGAATTCATAAGCTCTTTGTTGTAGTTCAGAAACCATTTTTTCAGCTTGCTTTTTTTTTTTCTTGCGGTCATCTTCTAAAATTGGATTGAGCGGTGCCAGTTTAGGGAATGCCAAGTTGCCAGTTGACCTAGGTAGAGATTTGTCTTGCTCTATCTTCTACAAATATCAAGGTGCTGACCTACAGGTAAGTGTGAGTACTGCAACTACCTGGTTTCTGTACTTCTGGCATGGAAAATGATGAGGTCTTATATGCTATGACCTATTGTTAACATTGTGGCATTTTGCATCAAAACCCATATAGCTCTAGTTATCAGATATGATAGCTGTTTTAGAGTAGTTTTACATTTCACATTTTATTGCTGGTTTCACTGTTTACAAGTCTTTTTTGCTGATTTCACTGTTTGTTAGGTGTTTTCTGGTATTTTTCACAGTTTTAAAGCTATCTGTTCTGCTTGTTCTGGTCTTCCCACCAAACAATGTTTAAATAGCTGATCTGTTAGCTGTTTAAAACAAATTTTGTAGCCTCCCTGTTGATTTTCTGATGTTTAAAACATTTTTTAGTGTCTCACTGCTATTTGTTGTTGTGTTAAACATTCTCTAGTGTTTCCCATTGAAACTAGGGTAGCTAGTAGTTGTAGCATAGTCCTATTACAGGCTTGCTGCATCTGGGTCTATTTGTAGTGGTTGTTTATTCTGAGCCTGTTATCCCGGCCATCTTAAATTGGAAGGAGCTTATCTGTACTTTAATGAGAGGATCGTGCTGAATTGGTCCTGTCTGGTAAAGGGAGGTTGGTTTAGGGCTTGGAATAAGAATCCTCATTGGTCCTTTTGAAACTGCCAAAGACAGACAATTAAATTCAACAACCTTTACCTTAGATACAACTGTAGCACACTAGTGTAGCCCTCATCCTTAGTGCTTTCCCAGACACAGAAATACTGCTAGTGAGCTGTAACCTATTAAACCACCACCAACAACAACAAAATAAAAGAAAAAAAAAAAAAACAGGCAGAAATATCCATCCACTGAGCTCATCCATGACTGATTCTGAAAAGCCACCCTTAGTGACAACAGTCTTCAGCCTAGCATTATGTACAACTGGACTACCCTTGTTTCTCCTTTCAGCTTTGTTGACTTGGGTCTCTTGAGGCAGTGTAGCAATTGCCTCATGTACACTGACAACCCATTTACTAATAACTCACTCAAGTACAGAGTGCAAGAGATGTATCTATACCAAGAATCTTGAATCCATGCTGTCTTGTACTCAAAACAGTAACATGGAAAAGGTTGCCAACTCACCCACCACTGCATTTGCACATAGTACCAATACTCATACACATAGTATGCACAAAACACAAAAATGTACTTACAGGGAGCTTCTCTTGATAAACTTACTCAACCACAAGAGACCTTCAAAATACAGGACTGCTACAAATAACACAGTCCCCTGAGCACCCTTGACACCTAGCAACACCAATGTCTCAACCACCAAGCCCGTAACGTGTAACACTCAAAAAACACATTTTTATTTTATCGGAGGCTCAATAGTGAGACACACGGATGTCCCACTCAGCAGGCCGGACAAAGGGAAAGTCATGGACAGCTACTTGTCCGGTGCCAGGATTTGTCAGATCACACATGCACTCAGGTCTCTCAGCAACAAGTACCATTATGAGTCTGTCATACCTCATGTTGGACTGAATGTCCTGAGACATACCTCACTAGACTATATAAAGACAGACATGGTTGAGCTCTCTGACTATGTATCCCAGACATGTATGTCCCTAGCCTTGAGCAGCATACTACACTAACATAGAATGATACCACAGTATAAACAAAAAAAAAGATTAATTTAAGTAATTGTCTTAGTTTTTGGTGTCATTCAGAGAGGATCCAGATCCTGTCAGCCTGGGAAGCCATGGTTGACAAACTTCTCTGCTTTGCCAGAGATGGTTTACATCTGGCATATCTAGGGTTTCAGCTGCATACAAAAGCTCTTGCCTCCCGCATAATGCCTTTTTTAGGTAAGGGCTTGAAAACAGCATTGCAGATGTGAAATTAGCCAGTCAGAATAAAATAAAGGTCATGCTGTTAAATGCTAGAAGACTAAACCAAAAACTGCACTCCCTGGAAGCATTTCTGTCACTAAAAGATGTAGATGTCTGTGCAGTCACAGAAACCTGGTGCAAGGTCTCAGACAGTACCCCAGCCTTACAAACCTGCAATGCCTTCCACACCTTTAGACCATAAAATGAATGTGTGAAAACCAAAGGAGGCAGTGTTTTAATCTATATTAGAGATAAATTCAGCTTCCATCTACTTAAACTGGATAACTTCATTGAGTTACTCCAAGTCCAGATTATGGTGGTTAAGATCCCCACTCAAGTCATAGCTAGTTATAGATCCTCATACATAGTTCACAACACCCATGAAGCCTACTTGACTAACCTGGAGACAATCCAAATTTTACCAAACACACAGGTTATGGGGGATTTCAATTATCCCATCAACTAGGAAACCTACACTAGCCCTAACTCACTACTGCAAAAGTTCCTTGACTTTGTTAATTGAAATGCCCTGGAACAAATTGATCATATCCCAACAAGAGAAACAAACATTCTAGATCTGTCCTCACCAACATATCAAACAGATAAACTGCCACAACTGTTGGATTCTCATTAGTTAAAACTGACCACAAATCAACTTTGAGCTAGCACTAGCACTAACACCAGAACTCACAGAGGGTGAAATGAGACTAAAAAACTTCACCAAGTCAACCTATACCCTCTTAGGTGAAGGTATGTATGCATTCCAAAACCCCAACCCAAGCTGGAAGTGGTAACTACACTGAAGCTTACACTAAAGCCCTGTACAATCATTTGCATAAGTGTATAAACCCGACTGTACCAGAAAGAATCAAAGTCAGAGACCCAAGTAAAAACAAGATGCCAAGGTGGACTTCCAGCATCAACAAACTTTACAATAAACACAAAAAGTTGCTGTCCAAGAAAACAAAGGCAAAGCCCCAGCAATGGAAAAACACCCTCCTCAGCCTCAACAGGAAATAAGTTTCACGAAAATCGAAAACTGGTTCACTGAACTGAAACTACTACTAAATCCCGCAAAAACCAAGATGCTGCTATTTTTCCCCTCAGCAGCCACTCCCCTAGGTAACGAACCTCTATCTCCTAACAATCTCGCATTCCATGTAAAATCCACCAATGGGACCATCATAGACCCTGTTCCCAACACTAAACTATTAGGAGTAACTATTGACCACAGGCTGAAATTTGACACTCACATTAGCAATACCATCAGGACAGTTAATAAAAAACTTGGGTCAATGTATCGTATTAGGAATTTTTTGACCCCTCATGCTAAACTTACCATTGCTCGAACTCATCTTCTCTCTACCCTCATGTACGCTTCCCCTATCCTATCTTTCCTCAATAAGCGTGAACTCAACATGCTCTCCATCGCCTATAATCACATAGCAAGATTTATAACTGGAACTCCCTACCGCACCCATCATTGCCTTAACCTAAAGAAACTTGGCTGGCTTGAACTGCCCAATCTTCTCAAATTCACCCAACTAACGGAAGTATTTAAAATAATTAACCAGCCTAACAGAGTCCCTGCCCTGGGCAAAGTATTTCCACCCTATTCAAACCTTAATTTCCTCCGTTCAGCACATAGTGTTCAAATAAAAACCATCATATCCAAGAACTCTGGCGGTGATGCCATCTATGCCAACTCCATAGGGAAAACCTGGAACGCACTTCCAAACAATTTAAGAAGCATAACCTCGCTTAACGTATTCAAAATTAACCTCAGCCAATTCCTGAAATCACACTGGTTATGCCCTTGCCCTAAACCAGACTAAACCTAGCCAACAACCACTTCACTAGACTCTTTACTCCCTGGTAGACTAGTCGACTAGCATCCCCTCCTCCAGTATCTCCTCCCCACCCTACCTCCTCCGTGAAGGAATCGTGAATTACTCACAAGTGATGTTTGATGTACTCATTTATATCTATGTTAAAAAAAAAAAAAAAAAAAAAAATTTTTCTCTACCTATTTTTATTTCCTTAACATATTATGTATGTTTTTTACTTTCTCAGCATATTGTATTGGAGCTTTTCTCCCCGGGCCTCTACTGAAAATGGATATGTATCCAGCTAGACCAGCCCGGTCAACAAATGTAAAATAAAATAAAATAAAATAAATAATAAATAAATAAGACAACTTGTCAAATCCTCTAAGGGCTGATTTGAGAGAAACATAGCATGTACAGTCAAGGATAACCATAGGCCTTTTACAGCTATGTACATAGCCTAAGAGGTAGGACCCAAGCATGTGTAGAACTAGTGACCAACTGTATCATACACACTGACCCCACAGAGATGCCAAACCTGCTAGAGGATAGATTTGGTGAAAATTTAACTCTCTTATTTCCCTCCTAGCTTATCACAAACTCTCCCCCAAACTTTCCTCCCCACCCTGCATATCTGGAGTGCATCATGATTAACACCGGGGTTCCACAGGGATGTGTTATCAGCCCATTGTTATTATCCAAAAGGAGGATGCAAGGGCATACAGAGAGGAGGTGGCATCTCTGATCAGTTGGTTAGAGGTGACCAACCTTGACCTTAATGTAAGCAAGACCAAAGAGATTATCAGTGACTTCAGGAAAAAGAGAACAAACCACCCAGTGCTTAGGATCAATGGTGAGAGTGTGGAGAGGGTTAAGAGTACAAAATCCCTAGGTGTACAGATATCAGAGGATCTCTTGGGGTCAGGAAACACCAGCCAACTGGTCAAGAAAGTGCACCAATACCTCCATTTTTTTAAAAAGACTGAAAAAAGCTAAGCTTCCTCCTCATATTCTCTCCACCTTCTATATAGGTGCAATAGGGACCATCCTCATCTGCAACTTCACACTGTGGTTTAGCAGCTGCACAGTTGCAGAAAGGAAGGTGCTACAAACAGTGGTGAGGGTTGCAGAGAATGTTACAAGTTCCAGTCTTCGTTCGATACAACATATTTATTCTGAAAGAAGTATTGGAAAGATCATCAAAATAATACAGGACAACACACATCCTGTGCATTGACTGTTTAAATATGGCATCGGACAGGAGATATTGCAGCATCTGCGATTCAGTAACAGTTTCTACCCTACAGTGATAAGACTTCTGAACTCAGGCACTAGTTCCAGCGGTCTGGATGCATAATAGGTAAATTTGCATTTATTTGCGCAATATCTACCTACATATATTTCAAGTGCAATATCTATTTATTATATCCATAGTCAGTATTATTTAACTCAGTCAAGTGCAATATTAGACAAATAACTTAGGCATTTCAGTCTGTAGTATGTTTTGTATTACTTTAAATAGGGTAGTTAATTTAACTCTGGGGAGGGTATTCTTTTGATATGTAAGCATTGGTAAATGTCTCTACTCTTTCTAGTGTGTACTGGGAGAAGTATTGTATTTGTTAGTTATGCTTATTCCTTCACTTGTATGTGTTGTTTCACTTTCCTTTGTAATCTTAAGAATTGTACTAATGCATGAAGTTTCGTCTAGGCTACACATATTTAGTTCTAAATGACAATAAAGTTTACTTTGACTGTGAAGAGCAGCTTTGTCCAAGGCAAAAAACACAGCCTCTATGGGACCAGCCAACATCCCAGGCTGTCTTCTAAACAGGCCAAAACATGAACTAGCATCACCATTAAGTACCCTTTTCAATCATAGCCTAACCACAGGCTTTGTCCCTGCAAAATGGAGAACAGCAACAGTTATTCCCCTCCATAAAGGTGGCCTAGCAACAAACCTGGGGAATTACAGATCCACAAGCATGGCCAGCCTCATCTGTAAGGCCATGGAACATATCATTATGGACTTCATAAAAAATAGACATAGGTGACGTCTAAACCCTGGATCCTACCCAATTTGAATTTGTCAAGGTCAGATCCTGCCTGTTAAGTCTGGAAGGTTTCTTTGAAAATGTGACTCTGGGCCATTGATAAGGGCAAATATGTGCACACAGCATACCTTCACTTGGCTAAAGTTTTCAACACAATCCCACATTCAGGCATTACCGATAAACTTAGCAAAATGCATGTAAATCCCTTTGTTGTAAGATGGGTTGCCAACTGGCTCACAAACCAGACACACACTATTAAAGTGGGTAACTCCATGTCAACCAGCAGGCCTGTTAATAGCGGAGTACCACAGGGGTCAGTGTTGGGCCCCCCCTACAGTTTGGTATATATTTCTCAGAAGTTCAGTCAAAACTAAGGTGTTGTGGCTGACCAAGTTTGCAGTTGACTGCAAGCTTTGTGCAATCATTGAATCCCCAAATGATGTCAGTATGCTCCAGGAGGGTCTCACACAGACCAACGACTGGTGTATTAGTCATGGTCTCAAACCGAATGCAAAGAAATGCATCATCGTTCCCTTTGACACAATGTCCCTTCACACTATCAAATCAACAACAATACTCTAAGTACCCATGAAGTGGTAAGGGACCTGGGATCACAACATGACTGCGACATTAACTTCAACCACCATGTATCTACTGTAGTATGGAAGACATTCTACACAGCACACTTGATTAGTAAAGGCATTGCCTTGCGAGCAAAAGAGGTTATAACCCCTCTATACTCTGCACTTATCTGGTCCATAATTGAGTATAACGTCCCATTCAGCATGTACCATACAAAGTACCTGCAGCAACTGGAGAGACCTCAGAGGTTTCTAACAAAGACTATCAAGGAGTTCCAGCATGTGCCTTGCACAGACCGACTGAAGTCCATGTCACTATACTCTGTATCATATAGACTTCTTAGGGGAGACTTATGCTTGGCCTACAGAGCAATCCAAGATCCAAACATAATGAACTTGCTGCATATCCATAAATCAAACAGGACTAGGGCTACACATTCTAGGGACCTACATATGACCTGTGACTTAAATAGGGCATGCTGGTGAGACACATTTATCTCCCCATGACTGCCACATTTTTGGAACAGGCTACCATCTCATGTGAAACAGAGCACCTCTATGACACTGTATTGGAGGAACTTGGACAAGTGGATGGGGCATCATAAATTCTTACAAGGGATAACACCCATAACCCTCCAGAACATGGGCAGTCATCACTAAAGGCAGTCTTGGTTATTGACTAACATTTCTATGGTATTACATTAGGATGAAACAGCTAGGCTTAAAATAACCTCTGGGTCAATAACCTAGTAATCTCCTATGATCCTATGAACTTGGCTCCAACTAGAACAATGGTCAGCCATAGCTCAGCTTAGGACCAACAACTTTTTCAGTAGTGCTGGCAGCCCCAACAATCTGAATATCTGAGATTTTATGTGACTTTAAGTTAAGAATCATTTTTTTGGATTGTCCATTGGCAATAAACACTAAAGGAAATAAATGAGTCAAGCTTTGGTCCCATATATTTGAAATGGTAAATCAGTGACACAGACAAACCACACAGACAAACCATTCAGTAAAAACTGCAAGACTAACATAGTCAACCTAGAGTCTTCATTGTGTAATACCTTTAACCTCCTACTGTGGAGGCCCATGGATATATGCAAATAATCCCTTAAGGACATGTCAGTGTTTCAGCTTCATGGCTTCTGAATGCGCAGGATGTTTTATATTTTTGGATACAATCAGGCCAATAAAGCCAAATTTACCCATAAGGACTTAAAAAGAAAAAAATTCATGGTCATTTCAGAAGTCATGTACTTGAAACACTGGTATGTCCTATTGGGATTATTTGCCTATATCCAATGGGCCCCCACTACAGGAGGTTTAAGGTTTTAAACAGTGAATCATTTAGCTTGGCTAAGTCATTCTTGCATTTTTACATATATTTGAAATGGGGGATCATGGTTCACAGGAGCCGTATTGGTACTTGATTGTACTTGATAAGAATGGGATACTTAATAGATAAATTTTAACGTCAAAAAAACACTACATGGAATTTCTAGTACTGAGTGACATTTTTATATATCTTTTTCTAGCCCTTTTGATTGCTGATGGTTTACCCTATCCCTTTCTTGTCATATCCTGTTCATTTCCTGTCATGAAGACAAAAGCCAACCACTGTGTGACAGATATTCACAAAATTATGATAGCACCTTTAAGCTTATTCAAACCCATGGTGACTGATGTGTACCCACACAGACTTGAGAACCTGCAATGCCCTACCCTGTGAGTGTCTATATTCCTAATCAGTTCCATGAATGTTGCCATATGAACAGAGCTTGACAGAGGGAAGTATATGTCTCCCATAATATGCTGCATGCTGTACAACTCTCTACCCTTGATATTCCTAAACTGCAACAGGCCACATTACTTCTATCATCTCAGAATGAGCAAGCTGCTGTCAGATACTCATCCCCACCCTCTTTGGAATCCACCAGATCACAGGTTGCTAGTCAATACTATATCAGTTGGGGCACAGTCAGAGTTTTATCCCTCTGTGCTATGGAGAATGCTTAGTACTGACTTTTAGTTTCCTTCAATGAAATCAGACATATACGAGTCCCACAAATCTAGGTGAATGATGAAATTAGACTTCCTAAATTAAAGATTGACACTACCACAAAAGAAACTGACAAAAAAATCAGAAGAAAGGGTGTCCAACAGTGAAACTTGAGCAATACAAAAGATAATAAAATCTATCTTTGGCAGCTACAGCTACAGTCCAAATGACCAGATTATCATAGCCAAGAGTTATGTGAACCATTCCTGTCCTTGATTTACATGCCTGTTAACAAAGAAGAGAGACCAAATTATTTAAAGGCTCCGTTGAGGTCTGCATGCAGTTTTGATTGAAGGAACACTGTCAGTTTTACTCATTAGATAGAAACAGTCCATACCACTGCTAGGATATTGTGCCAACTCCAAAAAAAAATGTTGGATCCTGGAGTTAATGCCATATGTTTTCATATATTTCATAACCTGCCAGTAGACAGTTTTCTGTATTAAGCTTACTATTTAAGACAGGGTAAATGTACCAGAGATTGTCAAAGATTTACATTTAAAAATGTAGTTAGTACAACAAACGACACATGCTAACATGTATCAAGTACAACTCCAGTGGGAGAGAAGGCAATAATAATTTGTTTCAGAGGCATAACAATGAAGCATGTGGCTAATTTAAGCAATCAGTGGGTGAAAATACCCAGCATTGTTAAATTTCAGTTACAGGAGCTTGAGAAGCAGTTCCTTTATATTTGCAAGAAGAAACTGCACAAAAGTAAAACATATAGACCACATGCAACAGGGGAAGGATAGTCTTGAAAATTGGTAGGTAAATAGTTGATGGTGGCATTTAACATGGTATGGAGACATTAGGCATGACCTGCAAAGACCCCATAAAAGGCATGGATAATTTCTGCCTGAGTATTAAAAGTCTTGATTATTTGGAAACGAAGAAGGATGAAGCATGTTTACCAGGATCTTATTCAGTTTTGCAAGGAAAATTAAGGCTGACCTGGTCCTCTGTGTAGCCTTACAAAATGGTAGTTGGCCTTAACTAATTCTATATAAATTCAGCAAGAATTTCTCTAATTCAGGATAGAAATAAAAATGTCATCACACTCAATTTCAGGTTATTTGTCAGGATCTAAGCTCACTCTTACTTTATTTTGAAGTTCTAGATATCATAATGCCCCTAGCATGCCTAGATAAGACAGTGTAGATTTTTTTCCCTGACTGATAGTAGAATATTAAAGAACAGAAAAAGGACTTCTTTCTCATCAGAAGATAAGAAAATCTAAAGACAATATTGTAATCCATCAATGCATCCACATAATATACAAAAAAGTGTAGCCTACCTTCCTTTGTTCTCTTATGGAATGTAGAAAATTAATGTTTTGTGCTGATAAGAGTTTTAATATCTTAATAAATTTAGTCTAAATCAGTTTCAAGACAAGTAACATTAATATATGTTTTTGTCATCAACTGGCTGAGGAATAGTATTACTTCTGCATTCACATTGATAACTATACTTCTGTCAACATGCCTATGTGATAGTTACTTCAGTTGTAATCATCTTATAATGCAGATATAATAGTGGCATATGAATGTCCAGTATAACACAGTGTTCCAAAAAAAAAAAAACAAAAAGCGGAAAGGTAAAATCACACATACAATTTAATGTAAGCACTTTCGTACAAAAGTTCATATGTACTTCTTCAGACATTATTACCCAGCTATCCATGCCTTAAAAAGGCTACATAATTAAGCCAAACAAGTAGATTATCAAGTTAATTAATGAGTTAATCTTAGACAAAACATTATTTAAAGACACATACTCAACTCCCATTCAATGCATAGCAGAAATTTTTGAAATACAAACATTAAAATTCCAAATGAATTCATCCCACTCTCAAAACTTTAAATTAACTTTAACTATCTTCTACAAATACCTATATGTGTATTTTTAACATATTCTAAAGGTTTTAAAAACTTTTGGAAGATGCAAATATATTTTATAACCATATTTCATCTATCTAATGCCTTTAGTTTTAAAATCTCTGTAAGGATGTAATGTTTCACAGGTTCACAACATATATTCATAGAAAATCTACATATATCACAGAGTAAGAGTTTCAGAGAATTATGATGCAGTTTCTTACAGTGTGAAACTCAGCAGCTGTGTTGCTTTATATGCTTCTAGACTGCAATCAACCAGCCCAATACACTTTTCTTCTGACCTACTGGAGATTATAAGGTTACCTATTATTCTTAAGCTTTAGTTTGAAATTAACTCATCATTGCATCATGTTTCATATAAAATTAGAGAGTATGCACCTTGGGAACCAGCACTGGCATTGTTCAAGTCGTTAATGATTAATATTGCTTTAAATTTGTGCTGTTATCTACGTATGTGTCTCAGACCCAGATACTTTGTTGAATATATTCATTATTATCTTCAAGATTAATTTACTTGAATGTACATAACTAAGGTCACAGGGTATGTTAAAATGAAGGCTTTTAAATGTATTTTAAAAGAAGGATGAAGAACACAAAGGAATAATAAAAAAACAAGGTTTCTTTAATAGAATATTTTTGAACCCTTCAAGTAAGTAATTCTAATTTTTCCTGATACGTTTTAATATAATTTGTCTGATCACCTTTGTCTTTAAACCATATATCAAAGGGTTTAACGTGGGTGGCACTGTAATAATCAGTACTGAAAAAAAGACAGGTATGTATTTTGGTGCCTTACCATCAAACGCTGCTCTAATTAGTGACATAATTCCACACAGATAAAATATTGAAGTCACAAAAACATGAGCGCTACAAGTGCTAAATGCCTTTTGATGAGCTTCCCGTGAACCACGTTTTATTATTGTTCTGGTAATCTTAAAGTAGGATAATCCAATCAATGCCATATCAGCCAGTCCTGGAAGTAATATAAAAATGTATTCATACAAGTCATTCATTATAGTAGTGGTACAGGCTGCACTGATAAATGAAAGATATTCACAAAATATATTGTGGATAGTAGCTACTCTACAATATGGCAAGTTCTTAGCAAGTATGGGAAGAGGAAATATAACACAAAAACTCCTAACTGCAACAAACAATATTACTTTTAATATAAAATGATTTTTAGTTACTGCTCTGTAACTGAAAGGATTAGTCACTGCAATATAACGGTCATAAGCCATCAATCCTAATATGCATGATCCCATTGTACTGGAAACGGAAATGACAAAGAGTTGTAGAAGGCAAGCATTAAAACTTAACAATAATGAGCCATACCACAGCACTGATAAAAGGCTGGGTAGGAGACCAATGGTTACAATAAGATCTACAGCTGATAACATGAAAATTAAATAATACATGGGCTCATGGAGGCCTTGTTCTGTAGCTATAATTAGCAGAACTGTTAGGTTACCAAAAAATGCTATCACAAACATAATGAAGAAAGGAATGGAAAACCATTGTTGGATGTCATGAAGCCCAGGAAATCCAGTCAGGACAACTTCCAAATTGTCAACAGTGCTACAGTTGGTATCTGACATATCAGGACAGCAAGATTTATCTTGACGTTACTAGCCTTCTGTGATCTGAAAATAAATGCAATATGTTACTGTATATTACTAAGCATTGTTTTAATTAAATGAATGCAAGGGAAGAGACCACAATCCATTACCTGAGCTTCATACCCTCTTTATAATAAAAAAACAAAATGGTTCGGGTTTGAACTGTGCCAGCATCCTCTCCTTATTCATGTACTTAAACATTTAAAACTATAACCCTTAAATGCTGCAAAAACTGATAAAAGAATCAGCACATGTAATTTCATTTGCTAATCATGGTTGCACTGTTATCCATTACTTCTTACTTTGAAAATATTTACCATTTATAATGAAGAGAAATGGGACAGACATAGATATGTAAGTAATTCCATCAATAAATGCAATCCAGCATAGCATAGCCTAGTGAATATCAGTTTAATAATGGTGTAAATAAATTGAGCCTCATTGACCAGAGTTATTCAGGTTTACACATACATGAAGAAGCAGAGCAAGAGAAAGTAGTATGTTAATGATCACTAACGAAATTACAGTCAAGGTTCAATCAAGCTGCATAGAGGTCTTCAACAGTAGGAAGATTTGAACCATTTAGAAAGTCACATGGTAATACAATAATTCCCCTCCCCAAATGTTACGATCCATCTATCCGCAACCCCTTTTTCATATTTTTGCACATGGGGTTGGGGTGTCACTTCAAAACTGACAATCATTTAGGCCCAAGGTTTACACCACTAGATGGCTAGCCCTGCTCCAGTAGGTCTACCACACCACACATTCACTCACATCTATGGCAAACATAGGGTGTCCTATCCACCTACTAGATGTCTTTGGGATGTGGGAAGAAACCAGTCACCTGTAGGTAGCCCACACAAGCACAGGGAGGATATGGAGGCTCTGCACAGAAGGCCCAACATTCAAGAATCAAATGGAGGAACCTCTTAATGTGAGGCAAAAATGCTACCAGAGGTACCACTGTGCCACCCTCCAAATGTCCTGGTAATAAATGTAAAATTCAGATACAGCAATTTAATTGCTATACCTTGTGGTTTTAATGAAGAAAGCAGCTGTGGAAATGTTGGAAATTCAATGCATATTCAAAATGTAATCTGTAAACTAATCAAGAATGTCTTTATTAGTATAGGGTTTACCATGCAGCAGATCTTGTCTAGTACAGACCTCGCACCCTCTGGACTGCAAAACTAACACTTCTCATTAGTGACCAAGATTGAGGCTGCTCTGCAGACTGTAGCTGCAGTGACATTCATATCATGAACTGCTTATGCAATAGTCATAGCTCGGACATCTAGTTAAGAAGAATGAATGAAATCCTCCTGTATTGGTAAGCATGTGATGAAATGCATCTCATTCATTGTGACCCAACTAAAGATGAAACATTGTATAAAGAAAACATGTAATGGAAAATGTTTCATTCATTGTTATCCCAATTAAGGGTAAAACACCATTCAAGTCTTCTTCAGGATGTCAAGTTTGCAGATTGTAATTAATGAAGAGCACTGCACCCACATGCATATACAGGTCTCATCAGACAATGAAGAAATGAACTATATTAATCAGAAAGTAATTAATCCCTTGTCAGTCAGAGGGTATGCCAAATAAATGAATCACACCAGCATCAGTGTATCCTAAAACACCAGTGAAATCCATTTGATGCTCACAGGTGACAAATGAGAATCATGTGTCAAACATTCATCCATGCACAATGGTACCGCCTGTACCAAGCCAACAGATATTGCCACTATACTGGCCGACAGATTCAGTGCCAACTTTACCCCTGTCTCCCCCCACAAAGGACCAATCACAATACCAGTAGATTGTCAGGCACCCAGTATTACTGCTGCACAGGTTAAAACAGCACTGTCCAAGGCCAAGAATACAGCTTCTATGGGACCTGACAGTATCCCAGGCTGTGTTCTACATGAACTACAGAGTGAACTGGCACCTCACCTGTGTGCCATGTTCAATCACAGCCTCTCCTCAGGTTTTGTCCCTACCGAATAGCACACTGTACAGTCATCCCTCTCCACAAAGGAGGCGAGACTACAGACCCCAGAAACTATCGCCCCATTAGCCTGATGAGTCTATTATGCAAAGCTATAGAACACATCATCATGGACCTAATAAATAAGGATATAAGGAATCTCCAAACTCTGGATCCCACACAGTTTGGTTTTGTGAAGGGTAGATCATGCCTGCTGAACTTGGTCGACTTTTTTGAGTTAGTCACCAGAGCTGTGGATTACGGCAAGGTGGTTCATACAGCCTACCTTGATCTGGACAAGGACTTTGATACCATTTTCCACTCAGGAATCATAGAAAAACTCACTAAGCTAGGCATCAACCCATATATAACTAGGAGGGTTGCAAACTGGCTCACAGATAGAACCCACTGTGCGAAAGTAGCTGACTCGAAGTCAGACTGCTGACCAGTCTTTTGTGGATTCACACAGGGTTCAGTCCTGGGTCTTCTCCTGTTAGGTATCTACTTCTCTGAAGTCCAGGCCAACGCAAAGGGACTCTGGCTGCCAAAGTTCACAGACGATTGCAAGTTGGGAGCTATTATTAACTCCCTAAGTGATGTTGACATCCTACAAAAAGGCCTCACTGATTCCAATGACTGGTGTCAGAACAATGCCCTTAAGCTCAATGCCAAAGAATGTGTTGTCATCCCCTTTGGGAAAAACCCAGTTCCTATGAATTACTACATAGATGCTAGTTCACTGAACACAGAAGGTGTTATAAGAGATCTGGGAACAGAGGTAGACAACAACTACTTTTTGACCATCACATTGTCACTATGGTCAGAAAATCCTTCTATGTGTCACATCTCATTACTAAGAGTTTTGCATCCAGGAAGAAAGAGGTCATCATCTCCCTCTACTCTTCCCTCATTAGGCCAATCATTGAGTACAATGCCGCATTTGGCATGTACCTCATTAGACACCTGCAATAACTGGAGATGCTGCAAAAGTACCTCACAAAGAGGATCCTAGGCCTTAAGCACTTGTCCTACTTAAAGGGTACTCTCTGCTTGACTTACAAAGCCATGCCAGACCCAGCTCTGTTAGAAATGATACAGCTAAAGAAATCCCTCTACACCACATGCTCCAGAGACCTCAACCTCATTACCATAATCAACAGAACATATTGGAGGGACAGGTCCATAACCCAGAGACTGCCATGCTATGGAATAGACTTCCCACACATGTCAAATAGAGCACCTCACTGACCCTCTTAAAAAGAAATCTTGATGATTGGATGGGAAATAGAAAATTCACCCCACAGATCACTCCAGTAGCTCTACTTGACAGAGGCACTGGGAACTAAGGTTGGGTGTCAGGATGCCAGGGTAATCCTATGGGCTATGCTTGTAAAGCCTCTGGGGCCATTAGCCTAGTGCACACCTATAAACCTATGAATTGTAAACAGAATATTACCTAGTACTCTAAAACTGAAGACACATTTGTAGAGAAGTAGCAACAGAAAACACATAAAAACTAACCAATGCACTCTACCTAATTTGTAAGTTTTGCTGCATACCCCTGCAACTTTCGGAGATGAATCCCATCTAACATATCCATCTGTTGGCTGAGCAGTGGCACAACCAAGTACTGAGAAAAACACCCAACAGTGACAATGCGTGGCTCTGGAAACCTGAAATGTCATCTCTGGTTGCCTCATGGTATATGTTCCAGTACGTATGCAAAAAATAACTCAGATATTTTTTGTCTATATCATGTTGAGCAGTGACTGGCACCAAGCCATGGTACAGATGGAAGTCACCAATGCATACAACATAATGACAGTAAAAAGGATGAAGAAGAAGTAACACCACCAGTTCAAGATTTACAACAGTCATAGCACAGACATGTGTTATACTTTTTCTAATGTGCAGTGGACTTCTATAGACCATGGATCAGAGGTCTAAGCAGTGGGTGCTATTCTAACATCATCCAACTATACCCATTGCCATAGTGCAAACATGATGTTCCAGCCTGTGTCACTTCTAGGTCCAAGTTCAAAATAAATATAAGCTGATCAGTGAATAAGCAATGTAAATCCTACACCAGAATAAAGTATCACACACTCAGAATAGAATAGAATAATCAGTGTAGCATATACAACTGTGTGGCTGCCTAGGATCACAGAGTAAATCAATTATAGATGAGCTAGTCACTGGCATATTCTTGCATTGTCATGGTGTGGACAATAACATATCACCTGACATTAAGAGCAGCTTGCCAGTGGGCTCCACAAACAGCATTGGCTTGTGGTGCAGATGATTTACTGGTGCTAGCACTGCTAAAATCAGTAACAGACTTCCCAGGACATTTCATAATGATGATGCGTCTTCTCAGCCATGGCTGCTGTAATGGCCTACAGATATATATATATATATATATATATATATATATATATATATATACATATATAAATACATATATATATATATATATATATATATATATATATATATATATATAAAATGGATGTTGTCCATGTATATGAGGTACACAGAGGTTGCAGCTATCACTCCTAGCCAATCACAGCCTTAGTAAGCTCCTGCACATCACATGTGCTCTGCACAAGGGCATGCTGCATGCCGTTCCCAGTAGTCTGATGTCTGTGCACAGCTTCTGTCAGGTCATCAGCATTAGCATGTAGATGTGCCCTGGTTAATCCTTTTACCTTGTGCAACATGCTGAAATCACTGTCCATACCAGACATGAATGTAGGAAGGTGACATTGGTAACTGTTCACCCATCATAATAATCAGCTCTACTTAATGTTGGGCCTGGCACAACTGGCATGAATTGGGCCAGTATCATTGAATAAAGCCCACTTGCCTATATACTACTCACTAATGGTTGATGCTGCATAGGACATGGCCTGCCCAATGTTTACTGTGGCCACAACACTACTTGTTTCAGCAAAGTGGACATCAACATTAGATGGACTTTTGGATATTGAAACGCATATTGCGGATATGTTATTGACATAATTCATGTAGTCCATACACAAACTACTGATAGTCTTGTATTCAAATAGTGACACACTGAGATATGTGAGATCCCTGACACTGATATCTGACTGTTTGCTATAGCTTTAAAAGAAGAAAATATTTTTTTAATTAAAACCTGACAGCTGTTGTACTCCCTGTGTGGTTTAAACCGTAACAACTGCTGTCTACAAATGAAGCAAGCAGTCTTTCACAATTCAAAAGAAAAAAAAAGATTTGTTTGGTTTCTTTTTCTTATTTATTAAAACCTGAGTGCTGTCATGCTCCATGTGTGCTATAAACTGTAGAATGCAAAAGCTGTTTGCTACAGTTTAAAAAAAAGAATATGTTTATTCATTTTCTTTTTTTTAAATAAAATTTGGGCACAGTAGTGCTCTATGCTGATATAAACTATAACAAATACTTGCTACCTTTGTTGTTCAGCAATCAGTTTGCTAGAGTTTAAAAGAAAAAAAAATGCATCTCTCTCTCTTTTTTCCCCTAGCTAAAATCTGAGAAGAGGTTGGGGGGTAGGCAGGGTTCAGAAATAGGACCTAACTGGCACATGACATTTCAAGAACGTGATCAAGGACTTTTTAAAAAAAAAATCCTCTCAGCTGAGGAGGGATGAGAATGGAATATGGAAGCATGACATGGTTGCCAGGTTGGCTCCTGCTTTTCCAGAGTACTAGCCACCAGTTCACAGACCTGTATTTTTTTATTATTTATTTATTTTTTTGTTGTTGATGTTGTTATTATTGTTATTCTTCCATTGAAAAGCATGGGTGAGGGGGTCTATCTGGTTACCTGCGGTAGCATGGTGCCAATAAAAGGAGTGGACCACTTTTTTTTTTTTTTTTTGCTCTTTCATTGAAGAGCTCGGAAGGTGAGGTGAGGTGCCAGTACAGGGATCAGCCTTAGTTGCCACCAAAGCCAACTATGTGTCTAGTAGGAAGTTTTGATATGGGACAAAACTGTAATGATAAGAACAGTTTATAATCTTAGAAACTCACGGTAGTTCGGTTACAATAAAGGCTGTCTTCCTAATATGAAAAACGTTTCACCAACACCACGTCCAAAAACTCCAAAATAATCAAAATACAGTTTATGATCTTTTGGTGCAGGTCATGAGCTGCAAGGCGACTGGGAGGGAGCACCCCACCCACTTTTTCATCCTAAAAAAAAAAAAAACAGGAAGATGTTACCTTCTATTTAAAAAAAAGAGAGATGCTAACTACTTTATTTCCATATTCGCAGCTCTCCCACATTGCCATTCGTGGTTGCTTGGGGTTGCCTGACTCTTTAAAAAAAAAAAAAAAATACTTCAGGACTTCCGACCGTTAATAACATTATTTCCATGTTTGCTTGCCCTTTCCCACGTTAGTTGCAGAACCTGCTCACTTGCTTGGCTCTGCACTGCTCTGACTGACTGCATTGGAGGGAGAAGTACTAAATTGTCCACCACACTACTCACATCATAGGTTTTTTTGGCCTTTTTTGACTTCTTACAATGCACAAACTGTATACTGTACTGACACTGTTAAAAAAAAAACATGCACGTATTCTGCAGCTAGTATGGTCTGGCTTTATTTACCTGAATGTAGCCTTAAATACTTCAACCGTAAAAGGAAATAGGCATTCAGAAGCCATGTGCAACTGACAGGAAATAATTACTTTTAAAATTAATTTATGAAGTAATTTTCTTTCTAAATGCATTTGGAATATCTATTTCTTGAATAATATCTAAAAAAAAAAGAAAATTTTAATAATATTCCTGTCAGAAAACACCTTGGAATTTTTTTTCTGTCAACTTTTCTGTTTGAAATGAGTTCCAGTAAGACAAATTCTCAAGATTCCAGCATCAAGAAAGAACTTCAGTCTCTGATATCTACAATCCAGCAACTTTCTGCCAAAATGAATAAACTGGATACTAAAACTGATACCTTCATAGAAAAAACTACAAAGCAAATAGACTTGTTACATATAGACTTGCAACAACAGAAGACCCAGATTACAGGCATAGAAGAGACTGTAAATGACATGGAGAATAGAATCCAAGAAGAAATCAACATTGAGTTTTTGCTGAAACAGAATACACATCTACAAACTAAACTTGATGACCTGGAAAATAGATCTAGGCGCAATAACATTAGGATTTTTGGACTGCCAGAAAGTATTGAAGGTAACAATATTACTTCTTTTTTAAATACATGGCTCCCTAAAACTTTAGACTTGCCAGAAGCTTTTTCTTTTGGTATTGAAAGAGCCCATAGATCCATATCTAATTCTAACTCTAACAAAAAGTATCCTAGGTCAGTTATAGTTAGATTTCTATCATCTTTTGATAAAGAGATGGTACTTAGAACTGCTTGGGCTAAAGCACCTGTTAAAATTAATGAGACTACTGTGCGTTTTGACAATGACTATTCTTCCTTGGTAATAACTAAAAGAAAAGTTTTCCTGCCATTAATAAGAGAGCTTAAGAAAGCACAGTTTAAAACCTACCTTCTGTTTCCTGCCAAACTAAAAATCTTTCTTCCTGATGGCCCTAGAATCTTTGAAGACTTAGACTCTGCATTGCTGTTTATACAAAAAATAAGATTTTGGATAAAATAGAGGAAATGGAATGGGCTAGTCCTTCATTAAAGAGGTTGGCAACAGAAGCTTCATGGAAGATTTCAGAGAAGAAAAAAAGACTAAAAAACAAATGACTTGTTCTGTGTTTTTTCTTTTTCTCTCTCTCTTTTTTCTTCACTATTAATTTTTTTAAATATAGTTACTGCATTTTCAGAAAGCCACAAATATTCTGAAAAAGATTCAATCAAAGTTACTTTCTGTGTACAAAGAACTGTTTTTGTTTTATAAATAGTCAAAATATCTGAGGAACTAATAACAAGCTATCAATCAATCTGTTTCTCTTTGTGACAAAGAGAATTAAGGTTAGTAATTAGATACATTTCTTTTTATCTTTTATTTTAAATAATGACATTCTTTTTAGATTATGCATTTAGTAAGGGGTGGGGAGGGCAGGTAGAGAAGTGTAATGAAAATATGATAAGTGGAATAATAACTTATTAATTACTTGTAAAAAAGTATATAAGCTGTTTAAATACTGTTGCTAATTATTTTTCCATGATTCTATTGCTTATACTTGTTTACAAATAACCTGTCATGCTTTAATTATTAATAATTAGAACTAAATGGTAGTAAATAATATGTTTCATATCTATCTTTATTAATATATACAGCAAGTTATATTCCACTGTAGATACTTTTTATAGCTTCCTTTTTTATTTTTTTTTTATTATCTCTTCTCTTACTTTCTTTTATTTTCTACTCTCTGTTTTTTTTTTTCTTTTCTCTCTCTTTTTCTTTCATATAGGTACATTTACATGCTTTTGATAATTCTGATACAGTAAATAATAAGATTTGTATAAAAATTGAATAGGGACTTAAAAAAATAGTTGTATTATATACTAATAACTGTTGGCTTAGTTTCACTGTCATAGAGGCTGTAATAACTTATAAATTACTTCGCAAAGGTTTTGCTCTGTTTAGTTTCATTTATATTGCTAAATGAATGTCAGTCACTTGTATTTATTAAAATTCCTGCCAGAATGTTAAGGGAGACAATTTGGGATGTGAGTTACCTCGTGAATAGTGTCCTCGAGTTGTTTTAAAAGCTTCAACACTCAGAATTCACGCAGAGAAGCTGAATGCAGTCAATTTGAACTTTGACCCCTGAATTCACACTGACACATCGCAGATTCAAGAAGAACACTCTACCAGGAAGTAGAACTGCTGCAAATGCGACTCTGCGATGGAAAATGAACTCTATTACATTTAAATGTGAGTTATTTTTTATAACTATTTACTTATTTATGTTATAATTTATAAAATATGAAAGTTATAATGATTTTAAATGATTCAGTATCCCATAGTAAACAAATGTGATATTTTAGAAGGCACAGAAAGTAAAACATATATACATATGTTTTTGAAAGTTTACTTGACTGCAACATATTATTGTATGTATGTACTTATGATTTAAACATATACAAAGTTACAATTCATTTGACTTATCTAACTGCCGAGCATAAATATCATTATGATTTTATTTTAGAAGAAGTTGTCATGTGACATATTTTAAAGCAGCAGTTCAGATATATAAAATACAAATGGCTTTCTTCACAACAATGCAAGTATATTTGGGAATTTACATAGTTATGCAGTATGATTTGTAATTAATTTTATAAACATAAATATTTTTATTTTACTGGCAATAATAAGTATGAGAAAAAAAGCTTTGATGCAAGTAGTTTAAAGTCTTTTAGAAGCTGTTAACTGCATTTCTATGACAGAAAATAGGTACATTATTTTTTTTTTGTTTTTTTTTCTCTTTCTCTCTCTATCTCTCTCTCTCTCTCTCTCTCACTTCTTTTATTTCTCTCTCTTTTCTTGATTCCTAATAACAAGTTTATTTGAATGCTATTTGATTATAAATGTATTATATTAAATAGATGTACATAGAAGTATGAATTGTTTTTAATAGTTTCTATTTGTTTATACGATGCTGATTTAGAAAATGTTTACTTTTGTCTTACTAGATATTCTAATTGAAAGATGTTAATTTTAGTTAATAATAACTAGTATTAAATTGATAAGGTGGCAGCTGAGGTACTGCTGCTTAGGGTAGGGGGTTAACTTGAGTAGTATGTGCTACTCAAAGTTGGAGTTTTTAACTCCAGGCTGGGTGCAAGGTTTAATCCTTATATTATTTTCTTTTGTTTACTGTTGTTTGTATATAGTTCTGACATCCACAATACATTTTGTAAGCTCATTGTCACTACAAACAAAATTGAAGCTTATACAAAATCCCATAAGAGTCTCAATAAATACAGCTATATTTAAAGGTACACCTAAAGAAGGAGGTATAACATTACTTATTTTGTTAATTGTTATTTTGATTATAAGCTTTATATGTTTTAAAAATGCCAAATGACTTCTCTAAAAGGAATTTCTTTAAACATTAATGGACTGAATAATCCATGTAAAAGGGCAAGCTTAATGAGATACATTAATTTACATAAGGCCAACTTAGTATTCCATCAAGAAACACATCTCTTGAAAAAGGATATTGATAAATTAGCCACTAATAAATATACAGTATTAGTTAGTTCAGAGCACACTCAGAAAAAAAAGAGGAGTGGCTATTTTATGGAATAAAAGTATGCCCATACCTAAAACTATTAAGTCTTATGAAGATGATAAAGGAATGTTTTGTATGGTTACAATACAAATTAATGGAAAGACATATACATTAATCAATGTATATTGGATACCAGGAATTGGTATTAATACAGTGGAATACCATCTTAATAAGATCATATCATTCTCTATAGGAGATATTATTTTAGCAGGTGACTTTAATTGTATCCTACATGAAAAAGATACTACTACTATAGGAAAAGGAAAATTACATCTAATGCAAAACATTTAAAGGACTTTGTTAATTCTTATCATTTAAATGATATTAATAATCAGATAGACTCAAAATCATTACCATACACCTTTTTTTCTAACAGATATAAAACTTATTCAAAAATAGATAGTCTTTATTTCTAACCAGATGGTAACAGAATTAATAAATTCTAAAATCATTTTGTGTCCTATATCAGATCATAATTCAATTGTCTTTGAGTTCATGATAAAAAGTACTTACAATGTTCAGATCAAAAGGATACTAGCATATTTAACTCAACTAAAAGACTATAAAGATTATATACTTTCAGAAGTGCAACGTTTTTTAGAAATAAACAATACACCTGAACTCTCCATTGTTTATGTTTGGGATGCTTTAAAATCATATCTATATGGGCAAAGTATCAGATGGTATAATAATAAAAGGAAATCTTGGGATAAGGAATTATTAGATATTCAAAGTAAATTAGACTCTTATAAGCATAATAATAAAGAAAATATTATGGACAAAAACGTCATTGAAGAAATAAACAAACTAAATGAGAAATACAAAGAAATTTTAACTCATAAAGTTAAAATAACTTTAGAGAAATACAAGTTTTTGTCTTACTCAATAAGCCCCAAATACTTACATAGACTTAAAAATAAAACAAAAAGGTTGAATAAGCAAAATCATATTAAAGAAATTTTCTCTCTAAGGAAAAAGAAGAATGTTTCTAGTCTACCAGAAATATTAGACGAATTTAGAAATCACTTTCACAAAATTAATCATAATAACATCAACATGGAACCTATAGATAAAGTAAAGGAATTTATAACTACAAACATGAACAAAAAACTTAATAAACAACAGACTAAACTATTGGATAAAAGTATTTCATATACAGAGGTTGTTACACAAATAAACAAGCTTAAATCAAACAAAGCACCAGGTAATGATGGTATTATACCAGAGATATATAAAATTCTGTCTAAAAGTACATACTCATTAATACATAAGGTTTTTATTTTGGCCCAAAAGGAGCTAATAACTCCCCCATCTTGGCAATACACATTTATTTTGCCAATTGTAAAACCCAATAAAGATCCAACTAGATGCACTTCATATCGACCCATTTCATTACTTAATGTTGATTATAAAATGTTTATGAGTATTTTTGCTGATAGATTGAAGACAATCATCCCAGGCATTATAGATATAGATCAGACAGGCTTCTTTGTAAATAGAAACACTTTTGATAATATAAGGAGGACTCTAACATTAATTGATTTTGCAAATATGAGAAAGAAAGATTTAACACTTATTAGTCCTGATATAAGTTCAGCATTTGATTCAGTAAGTTGGGACTACTTGTTTACCTTACTGAAGTGCACAAACTTCTCAGATGAATTTGTAAATCTAATTGAACATCTATATAAAGGTGCATTGGCTTATATTAAGATAGGAACATATGTCTCACAAAAAATACCCATTTTAAAAGATACAAAACAAGGGTGTCCACTTTCTCCATTATTATTTACTTTTATAATGGAGCCTTGGGCTAATCTGATCAGAAACAGTACTGATATAGAGGGATTTGAAATAGATGAAAATACAACATCTAAAATTCAACTTTTTGCAGATGATGTTCTAATTACATCAGCAGGATCTAATTCCTCTATGCAGTCCCTATTTGATAAAATGATGAGTTTTAAAAATATTTCTGGTTTAATATTCAATGAAGAAAAAACTAAAATACTACCTATATATACATGAAAAAATATTCTCATTAGAGATTTTAGTAAATATATACCCAATTCAGGTCAGATAACTTATCTAGGTATAATATTAACTAAAGATATCAAATCTATTATACATAATAATTATAATACCTGTCATCTTAATATACAAAATCTTTTCAATACCTGGAATAATATGTTTTTTACTATGGAAGAGAGACTTACAATTATTAAAATGATAATATTCCCCAAGATATTATATTTAATACAATCAATAATACTCCCACCTACAAAAATAATTATCAAGAAATTGAATACATTAATGTTAAACTTTCTATGGGCACCTAATAGACCTAGGATTGCATTAAAGAAACATACCAATAGCTGGTCTCAAGGGGGCATTTCTTTTCCAGACTTTAACTTATATACTATCTCTTCTACTATAAAAGTTATTACTTTGTTAATAGATCAGTCATATGTTGCAAAATGGAAAGATTACTGAGAACTAATTAGTGTTCACTTCATGAAAACCTCTTTAACACATAAAATATGATTGTAAATAACTCCATGCTATGGTTACTAAAAGAATTTTGCACTTCACCTATTACACCAAAATATATAGTTAGTTATCTATTAAACATTATTATTAGTTATCATAATTTTATACTCATGCATCCTAAGTATAAGGAATGGAATTTTATTATATTCCCTATAAAGTATACACGTGGTATGCTTTTGTCATCTACTTCTGAAGGAACTCATTCAGTCACAGACAATGATCTAAAGTACTGGTATCAGTTGCTATCTGATAATAAAGTTAAAAATTTAGATCTTTTAAAACAAGAATTTGATCTGAGAGAAACTTGTTGGTTAGAAGTTCAGACATTTAGACATCTCATTAATAAAATTGATTTAATGTCTATAACAGTTAAAGAATCTATTCCAACACTGATTGATTACTTGATATTAAATTTACAACATAAAGTTTCTGATAAAGGTAAACTTTCATACATACATAAAATTATTAGAGAAGAAACTTATTACAATGTAGATACCTATTGGAATTATTTCACTTCCATTAATGGTGAATTACCAAATCAACAAGATAAACAATATATATTGGAATCTGCCTATAAAACTACTTCTTCCATTATCTGGAGACTTTTTACTTGGAAATTTTTACATAGATCCTTTTATACACCTTTGATGATGAATAAAATAAATAATAAAGACAATCTATGTAAAAGATGTAATGTAGAAATTAATGCTGATTGGGCACATATGTTTTATGACTGTATAAAATTAAAAGAATATTGGAAGTCAATCAATGATTTTTTGCAGGCTCTTTTTACAGATAATTTTATTATTTCTAAATCTCTTATATTATTCAACACTCCTGTACCTCAAAGTGTTAAAAAAGTTAAGCTTCCCTTGTTATGGTCTATTCTAGCAGTGGCTAGAAAAATAATAACCAGAAATTGGATTTCAGATACACCTCCTTCTTTTAATGAATTTAAAAATGTTATGACTATAGTGTGTCATATGGAATTGATGACAATAAAATCAAGAACTACTAGAAAAACATCTTATTATGTTATATGGGATACCTTACAAATTTTTTTAAAAAAATCCTAACCTCAATAGCATGGTATTTTAGTTTAATTAATTGATTTGATTGTAGTGGATGTCTTTGTAAATACTTTGGTCATTTTATTGAATGTTATAACCATTTCTATTTTAATTACTTGTATAAAATTGTTATGATATTTACTTGTATGTTAAAAATAATAAACTTGTTTTAAAAAAAAAAGAAGCCATGTGCAACATGTACTTTTCTTTATCATTTTTTGTTTATAGTTTGTACCATGTATCTATTTGTTTATTGCTTCAAGAGTATCTTAGACAATGTCATGTGCCTAAACTCCCATAATTTCTCAAGCAATTGGAATTCATGAAAATTCACTTCTGACAAACTATAGTTTATTATCAGCCATTACTTATTTGATTTCTCATAGTTTGCAAAAATAGATTCAAGGATAGTTATCATAGCTTGACTTATATCTCTTAACTGCAGAAATTCAACACATAACAACCAAGTCAAAGTTTTGTGCAGAAACATGTCTACACTGACTTTTACCTAATGTAAAGTTAGCATTTCATGAGATACAAGTTATTTCTGATTTCTGTCTGGGCTACAATTGTTACAGTTTCTTGTGATTGTTTCATTTGCTGGGTCATGTCAGTAGTGAATGTTATAAGCTGCTTTATAATTCCTTACATCTATATGTGATTCATAGATTATATATATCGAGTTTATTGCACAAATGGTAAGCCCTTTCAAAAATAAGTTTGCTTCATCAGACCTAACTGATCAAATGAGGTGATTTCCTTTTATACTTAATTAAATTCAAACTAACCAATCATACATTTAAACATTTAAAGATGTACTTACACATTTGAAATATAACCCAGAAATATATTAAAAACAGTTTAAAAAAGCACAATAATTCAAATAAAATCTACATTATTTCCTAAGTCTCCTGCTTTGCAGTTTTGCTGTAATAGCTATATGGTCATTAAGCCCCTTACCCAAATGGGCTCTAAGCCTAACAATCCATGTAAGTTCCTTTGTCTAGGTTCTATTGGATATATCTCCCAACCTCTCATCATCATATATTAACTCTAACACTCGAAATCTAAACTGATGACTATCATCATCAAAAACAGTGTGCCTTGCTAAGGCACTGTACATATGCCCTCGCCTATGTGTATTTGTGTTGCATTTGTGTGTGTTTTGTTTGCCGTAGTGTGGAGAGGAAAGTGTATGTATATTTTTGTGTGGTGGAGGGTGTATTTAAAAGTTGTGATTTTGAATTTCCTGCTTTTGGGGTTTTGCTATTGTAAATGTTTGGCTTTATATTCTCGAGATAGTGACATTCAAGATTTCAGTATTTTGAGATTATAATTTTATCCGTGCAAATTGGTAGGTTGCTACATGTCATACAGTTTAAGTGGAAGTGCTTTGGTGAACAAACATTTCAACATACCAGTGATTCAATAATTCAATGAGTTGGAGTGCTAACTCAGAGCCTAGTTAGGCCATTTAAGAATTTGTCTGATCTTAGTACATGTTGAAAATGTCAAATTAGTACACCAAACATCTAGATTATACTCAAAGGACTTTATTTCATCAAGACATCCAATAAACAGAGGTAAGGAATTTCATAATCTACCAGCCATTGCTTGAAAAAAAGTATGCTTTAATCTTGAGATAACGGAAGCAAGCTTGACCAAATGATCGTTGTTTCCTGTCTTAAGTCCATGGCTAATAAATTCTGTTCCTAACATATCTGTCAGGTTGTCATTATACAAACATTTGTCAAAGATATTTTCTTGTCCACATCACTCCTTAGAAGTTTTTAAGTTGCAGTAATTTCATTGTTGGGTTGGTGATAAGAATACCATTAGTTTAGTTTTCTTTGGACATGGAAGCAGTTTAGATTGTTCATGCAAGATTTCAGTTTATAAACAAATGTGGTGGTGCTGCGGTAGCATTGTCGCCTCACAGTAAGACGCTGTCCGGTTCAATTCTCAGCTAGAGCATCCTCTGCGTGGAGACATGCATGAATGGGTGTACCTTCATTGACGGTTGTGCATCAGGGCTGGCAACACGGCACGTAAAAATCAACTGCCAATCATTAGAGGACCTGAGTTCTGTTATGGCGACCCCTAACCGGGAAAAGCCGAAAGACACAACAACAACAATAAAATCAAATATTGAATATGTTTGGGTATTGAATTCTTAGCATTTGAGGGGATTAAAACTGGCTTATCTAGAATATATTTTCTAAAGTCTTGTAAATCTGACCAAAGTAAAGTATTACGATTATATTAATCTATTAGAGCATTAATACATTTTACCTCATTTTTATTTAGCATTTGATGCCAAAACACTAATTATTTTTTCTTAAATAGCAACATTTTAGTATAATCTAGAGAGAGAATTATCTATTGTGTATATGCTATAGGGAAGATGAAAAACAACCAATTCTCAAAGATTCTAAACCTAAATATATAGTTTTTAAAGACCTTTAGAATTAAAGTTGCATTGGTAGATTTAAACATTTGAGTGGAATAATTAGAAAAATAATCTCTCAAGTTCCATATAAATGAATTATTTATTAACTGTGATACATGGTTATTACCTTTACTTTTAGTATTTTGGGATACAATTAATATAATGTCTTTCCATTTTGCAAAATACTCTCCATCTATAAGATAAACAATTGTTTTAACTGATGAAATTGAATAAAGTTCTAGATATGATAAAGATATATCTCCATTTTCCCAACTATATATTAGATAGGACAATGCAATTCTAGGCTTTATTGGATACCACAAAACATTTTTAATCAGTGTGCTGAATTTTTTAATAAAAGAGTCTGTAGGGAGAATAGTAATCGATTGTATTATGTATAAAATCTTTGGAAGCAAAAGCATCTTTATAATGGAAAGTTTTCAACCATTCTAAATAGAATCGTGTTCCATGTACTTATTAGTGTCTCTGTAATTGTTATACTTTTACTGTAATTTAGGTGTAACATGTCTTTAATATTAGTTGCCATAATTATACCTAAATATGTTATTTGTTGAGACTGAGGTATATATTTTTTATATTGATCTTGTATATTATAACTTTTGGAACCAATTAAGAGGAGTTGAGTTTTATTGTTATTAAAGTTAAAACCAGAACATTTTTGAAATATATCCATGTTTTTAAGCAATTCTTTTAAGGTGGGGTTAGTACCAACAAGAGTGACTAACACATCATCAGCAAACATTTGGATTTCTTATGTTTCATTAAGGTTTAATCTATAACCTTGTATACTATTGTTATTCCTTATTGTTAGCCCAAGGCTCTACAATTAATGTGAATAAAAGAAGAGATAAAGGGCAACCTTGCCTGGTCCCTTTTAAAATGGGTATGTTCTGGGATATATTTGTACCTATTTTTATGTAGACTTGACTTTCATTATATAGTTGAGTTATAAGATTAATAAAACTATTAGAAAAGTTTAACTCCTTCAGTAAGATAAAAAGATAGTCCCAATTAAGTGAGTCAAAGGCACAGTTAATATCTAAACTAACAAGAGTCAAAATATTGTTTAAGATTTTAACTGATTCGATTAAAGCTATTGTTCTTTTGGTGTTATGATAGGAAGTTCTAGTAATTATAAAACCTGTTTGATCCACGTCTACCAGGGATGGTAAAATATGTTTGAGTCTATCAGCACAAATAGACATGAACATTTTATAGTCTGTGTTTAATAACAAAATGGGCATATATGAAGCACATTTTGCAGGGTTTCTATCAGACTTTAGTATGGGAGAAATAAATGTATACGTCCAAGAAGGGGGTATAATGTTATTATTTTGAGCTATACTCAATACTGTGTGTAACAGGGTGAACGCTTTGGGAGGCAGAACTTTGTAAATTTCAAAAATGATACCATAGTTACAGGAGCTTTATTTTGCTTAACTTTAGTGATTTGATCTTTTTTGTCTTTAAAAGATATTTGTTTATCTATTAATTTTATTTGTGTTTCTGATAGTCAATCTTTTATAAATAATAATATAAAGAATAGACTATCTTTTGTACTATTAATCATATCATTGAGTTGGTTTAGTTTTAAAATAAAATCTCTAAACTGACAATATATTTGGCAAGTCAGATACCATTTTTTTTTGGAGAATAGACTTCTTTAATATGATTAAGTTTATTTAGTCTTTTAGTCTTGTTAGCTAGTATATTCATAGATCTAGGATTTATAGAAAAAGTTAGAAGTTTATGTTTTTCAAGATTAATCATAACTTTATGGTTCAAAATTTCCATATATTTATTGTTTAAAGTATTTATTTCAATCATTATATCTTTCTTGTCTGGGTTTCTTGAAGCATCAGGTCTTAAAGCATCTAAATTTGTTTGTATATCTTGAAGGTCTTTATCCCATAAATTCTTTTCCTTTTATACCAATCAATAATTGTACCATATAGGTAAGCTTTTAGAGCATCCCAAATGTATACTTCAGAGGTTCCCTGTGGGCTATTAAGTTCAATAAAATGTTGTACTTCTGTAGTAAAGAAATCAATGAAGTCTTTTAATTTAGTTATGTATGCTGGTATCCTTTTAATTTGAACATTAAATGTGGAGTTTAGTATAAAATCAAATGTTATGGAATTATGATCTGAAAGGGGGCATGAAATCACTTTTGAATTTAATAAGGAATCAGTTAAGTTATTATAAATGAATACCCTATCTATTACTGAATATGAATTACGTCTATGTGAGTAGAATATATAGAACTATGACTTAGCACCTGTAAAGTTATTAATATCCTTTATCATGTATGAATCTGAAAATTCATTCAATAATTTGGCTATTGCTGGAATTTTCCTTTTACCATTGGTACTACAGTCTTTTATATCAGACATACAATTAAAATTCCCAGCAAGAATAATACTGCCCTTAGAAAACTGAACTATATGCTCTATATGTTGTTTCACTGTTAAGTTTCTTATTAAATTGTATAACAACTGAAGATAACATCCCTCTGTTATCTTTATAAGTGTCAATTATTTTAGGCATAGGTAATATATTTTCCATAGTATGGCCACCCCTCTCTTTTTTTGTGAATGTTCTGAGCTAATCAAAAGTTTGTAAGATTTGGATTCCAATTTTTTGATATCTTCAGTTAATAGATGAGTTTCTTGGATAAATGTTAATTGAGAATTGTGTAATTTAAGATATTTATTTAAAGATCTTCTCTTGTTATGATTATTTAATCCATTAATGTTTAATGATATATGCTTTAAAGATGTCATAAAACTTTAGTGTTATGAATATCTGTTGTTGATTAAGTCTTCTTTTTTCCCATATTTTATAAGTCAATAGAAATTGATTATTAGGAATACAATTATAATTTACCCATGAAATTTATAAAACTTTTATCCAATGAAATATGTTTATATCAAATTCAATTTTGCAAGACTTGGTGAACATCATATTAACTATTAACAGAAACTTATAACATTTACTAATAACATAGACACTTTCTAACCCCCCCTGTAGTTAAGAACTCCTAATTTGAGTGACATCTCTCACCCAAACTGACCATCAGACTAGTAACAACACTCTTCTCCTCCCCACCTAAATATATCTGCTGTTGCATAATTTAACATTATAAGGTGGAATATGTGATAAAAAAAACAATCATGGAGTAAAATACACCTATTACAATTGTATGTACTCATCCAAGAAACAAGTCAAAATATGTCAAACATAACTGTTTCATTTTAACTTTTGTCAAATTCAGTTTAAAATATCATAAAGGCCAATCATATATTATACAAATAATATAAAGGTCATAGGTTCATAGGTTCATAGGTTGATACTAGGCTATCTGCCCTAGGGCATTTATAAGCCTAGCCAGAGTACGTTTGGCTTTTGCCACCCTTTTAGATTAGTTGACTGTGCCTCTGTATAGTAGGTCACAGAAGGTAGCCCTTTTAATGTTTGTTTACTGTACCTCTGTCAAGTAGCGACACAGAAGAGATCCGAGGGATAAACTTACAATCTCCCATCCATTCATTAAGATTTCTCTTGAAAAGGGTCAGTGAAGGGCTCTGCCTGACATGGATTGGGATTTTGTTCCAGAGTGAGGGGAGCCTCTGGGAAACAAAAATCAGCTTTTTTAAAGCCTTACTAGCTCATCTATTCATAGGTTCATAGATTAGTACTAAGCTAACTGCCCTTGCGAGCCATTTTAAGCCTAGCCAATTATCCCTTGTGAGACTCGAACCCTGCACCTTGTGTTTGTAAGGTAAACACCTTAACCATTAGGCCACCCTCCCAACCTAGGTTCATAGATTAGTACTAAGCTAACTGCCCTTGCGAGCCTCTTTAAGTTTAGCCAATTATCCTTTGTGAGACTCAAACCCTGCACCTTGTATTTGTAAGGTAAACACCTTAACCATTAGGCCACCCTGTTAATGTAACTAATTATGCAATGAATTGCTGTAATGATCAATAAATAAACTAATCCCCTGTCTCTTTATTTATTGTGCCAATAGCTAATAACACTGTTCCCCCATCTCCATGTATCTGAAAACAAGTGTGGAAAAAATATTGTATAATAGTTTCCTATTTCCTGTAAGATGAGATTCCAAAAAAGACCTCAGTATTTTGTAGGAAGAAATGTAGCATAAATATATGATTTTCCCCCTCCACCCTTTCCCTTATTCCCTTTCTTTCTTTTGAAAGCTTTGCTAATCTGAAACAGCTTCTATCTTCCTTAGAATAAAGCAACACATTAGTTAATATGGTAAATATCTGGATCCCAGACTTTACTATATGCAATAAGCTAATTTCATACAGAGTATTTTATGCTTTATTCATTATTTATCTTCTATCTGTACTAAAATTATTCCCATGTCTATTTTCTATGTCTTGTAGAAGAACATCAAACTCTGCATAGGTCTCATGTAAAGACCCTTTTAATATTTCAATGATGTTGCTATATATGCTATATGTTTGTTATACCAATCAAATAAGCTTTACTTAAATATAGTAGGACTATAAATACAAGTGTAAAAACATAAGGGTTTAAATATATCAAAGGTGCTCTGTTTATAAACACTCGTAGATGCTTTAATATAACAGTCATATTATACAGGTTACTTAGCATGTCCTCCCCCACAGTTGGGTGGGCATTCAAAAGACATGCGTAAATGGGCGTCCCTTCGTTGAAGGTTGAATGTCGAGCCTGCACCTCGGTGTTCGTGAAAATCTACTGCCAATCATTAGCGGACCTGAGTTCCGCTGTGGCGACCCCTAACAGTGAAAAGCTGAAAGACAACAACATTATGCAGGTTACTTAGCTACAGTTCTTTCATTTGACCTGTAGATGGCATTAGAGACCATCAATTCAAGGTATTATCCAGTTTTGAAAAGCTTCTCAACACAGAGTTCAGTCTGTAAACGTCTCCATGGAAGCAACACTTTTTTTTTTGCTTTCAGTTGTTGCAGCCGCAGTGCAATTGCATACCAGGATTCTTCATCAGTTCCAATGCATGAGATTGAGAAGGAAAAACATTTGCAGCTTTTCTCTAAGAAAGCTGCTGATTACCTTGTGACAGAGCAATAAAAATGGACAGAAAAGGGAGGGAGAGAGCTAATATAAAAACATTGCAAATCCAACAACTCCCATCTCCCAAACCCAGCAAACCACTAGACCACCACAAACATATCAATCCATGCCAAACCCTCCATTTCCCTACAACCAGCAGCAAAAAAGAAAAGAAAGAAAAAGAAAAAAAAAATAAAGCCTCTCCATAGTACAATCATCAGGGAAAACCACCACAGTTATCAAAAAAAAGCCATTCACTTAACATCGCACCCACATATTCACACATTTTTTTAAAAGATAAATATCTGATGACTTACTCAAAACATCTGAGCTCTCCAAATTGACAAAACAAGAACATTTCACATGTCTATTATCACAGATAGCACCACATTCCAGCAGCAGAGCAATATATGGGAAACAATCATTATTAAAGCAACATTATGACAACAATATCAATGATAAATCTCTCTTCACAGAGAGACAGGTCAATAAAATGTCAAACAATTAAAAACAAAGAAAACAGTTTCTGCTGCAATAAAGACCCTCATTTCCTCATCTGTAAGTCTCTGTATCTACCATAGTTCCCAAAATACCATAGTATTCAGTCCCCAAACATAAGGAGCATTTATTATAAGAGACAACTACTAATATTAAAAGATAATAAATAAATAAATAGCTTTTACTTGGCATAATAATTGAGCTACTTTAAATAAAATAAACTAGACTTAATAATAACAAACTATAAAATACCATTAAAACAACTATGGATGATAAAAAGAAATTTAAATAATAAAGACTCACCTGTTGAACCATTTCTACTTCCCCAACTAATGGGTTAATTATTAAAGCTTAGGCAAATGAAAGCCATTGCAAAATATTTTAACGAATCACTTATTCTTGAGCTGCTTTTTATGTTCAGAAATATTCCAGGAACTGTTATTAGTATTTCTTTTAAGGCTGACATTTGCCCAGTCTATATCCTCTATTTTATCAAGCAGTGTTCTTATTTTGACAAAAGTAATTGCAGAATCTATGTCATCAAATATTTTTAAACCATCTTGGAGAAATATTCTTAATCTTGCAGGAAATAATATGTGTGTCTTTATTTGGGCTTTCTTTAGTTCTTTTAGCATTGGCAAAAAAGCTTTCTTTTGACAGTTACAGAAGATGAGTAATCATTATCAAAGCGTATCACATTTTCTTTATATTTAATAGGAGATCTAGCCCACGCAGTCTTTAACACTATCTCCTTGTCATGAGATGATAGAAATTTCACTATAACAGATTTAGTAGAATTGGATTTACCTTTTTTGTAGTAGCCAAGGACTAGTGGGCTCTCTCTATCCCACATGAGAGAGCTTCAGGAAGCTGCAGTACCTCAGGGAGCAAAGAAGTTAAGAATGTTTCCATATTACCTTCTTCAGCATTATCAGGCAAACCAAAAAGTCTAATATTATTTCTTCTTGATCTAGTCTCTAGATCATCAATTTTTGTTTGTAAAAGAGTATCTTGTTTCAAGAGAAAGTCTATATTATGCTCATCTTCTTGAATTCTAGTGTCCATATCATTCAGTGAAGTCTCTATACCAGTAATCTGTCTCTTTTGTTGCTTAATGTCTTTGTGTAACAGTTCCATTTGTTGGGAACATTTTACTTTGAAGTTGTCCAGTTTTATATCCATTCTATCAATTGTTGTTGTCAGTTCTTGAATATTAGATAACAGTGATTGAAGTTCCTTCTTAATAGTTGTTTCTTGAAGTGTAGATTTGGAGTAGCTCATTCTCTAGTCTGAAGCCAAAATATTTTCTCTAGTACTTTTTGACAGGAAAAAATAAAAAAGTGACAAAGATTTTTATATATTATCCTAGAGGATGATTAATAGATTCGAAATATGTAAACAAAAACAAGATTAGGATAGATCAATTCAAAATATCCTCTGGCAAATATTCTGTAAAGGCAGAGCAGAGAGTAAGTGCTGTTACTTAGTGCTCATCTTGGTCATGCCCCCCAATGCATTTATTTTCTGTAAAAATCATTCAACCCTTATGAAACAAGACAAAGCCCCTGACAACTTTGGAATTATGGATGCAAGTATTCAGCAACCAGAGGATCCAGTTTGTTTAGAAGGAAACAAAAAAAAGAAGAAAAAAGGAAGACGTTCATAACAAATAAGGAAGAAAAAGAAACTGATTAATGACTGTAAAGGTAAGAGAATACATAGCAAAAAGGGCACTGCTTTGTTATTTAACACACAGGTTACAGGGATTGATGATATTTTTCTATCAGAAAACCTTCAGTCTACATCATCATCATTTTTTCCAATGGAGAAGGTAGATAAAAGAGGCAAGGGGCAGGTGAAAAGGAAGAAATCAAAACTGAATGGAAGGATTGAAGAACATTACTGTAAGAAAAAAGAAGAGAAAGACAGATGCTGACTACATGGTTCAAGCTGTGGATTTACAATACCAGCTGGATGAGAATTTAATACACAATGAAAACAGTGGGATTAATAGGACTGTTAGTGATGACGATCTATCCTGCGTAACAATGGATAGAGCACAAATGACTGTATTAGAAGCTGAAGATTCTTCAGAGCTGGCCAGCAAAGATATTCTTGTAATTGGAAATTCAATTATTAGAGGAACTGGTAATTATATTTGCAGAGATGATAATGAACATAGAATAGTGTTATGCTTGCCAGGAGCAAAAATAGAAGACGTGAGACAAGCCTTGGAACACCTTAATGTAAGAAGTATGGATCTGTTTATATTCGTGTTGGTACAAAGTATGTCACCCGCAAGGATTCTCTGACTGTTAGTAAGGAACTGACAGCCCTCTTAGATAGTCTAGCTTGGTGTTAGAATGTATTTTTCATAAATCATCTACAGAAAGGATAATAGGGTCACTGTGAGTGAAGAGATTATTTGGGTAAATACCTACATGAAAAAAAAGTCCTGTTTAAAAAATGGAAATATGTAGAGCATCCAAACCTAGTTTTGGGCATACATGTGTTCAGATAGGATGGTGTGCATTTGTCAAGACTGGGGAAGAGAATTTTTGCAGCAGATATTTTGCAATATCTGACAAACACTAGGCAATATTTTTGCCAGGTTGAAAATTTAACAGTTTACAGCAACATGTGATGCATCTCTGATGGTTGTTAATGCTAGGAACATTAACAATAAAGTTTTTTATTGGAAAATTTGCAATGTTCCCACAAGATTGATGTTGTTATTGTTTAAGAAACATGGTTAGAGAACAATGACTAGAAATCAATTCTGTCAGGGTATAAATGTTTTTACTGTAACAGACATTCTAACAAAAACTCAGGTGGAGGTGTTATGACAGGGATTAAAGATAGCTATGAGACCTGTGATTATTACATGTTCAATGATAATACCAATACTATAGACTGTGTAACTGTGACAATAAAGACAACCCTGGAACATACAACAGTTGTTGGAGTGTACAGACCACCAAAGTCAAGGGCAGATGAACTAGAGGAATTCATATATTTCTTGCATGAAAACACAGCAGGGAAGAATAATATTATCTGGGGACTTAAATTTACCAAAAACAGACTGGAATAATATTGATTCAACAACATTAGTAAGGAAATTATCCAGAGCATATATTCAGGAACAATTACTTCACATTGTTAAAAAACCTACCAGGGGATAGAACATACTATATATTGTTTGTGTTCCCAAAGAAATTACTGTCGCTTCAAGTCAAGTTTTACCACCACTGATGTGCAGTAATCATGGGGTATAAACGTTAATTTGTTGCTAGATAGTTCTGCCAAATTGAAATCTAAGCCAATGCACAGAAGGTTAATTAAAGATTATATGGAAGCAAAACCAGTCACTTATGTAAAACTAACTGGAGTGAGGTATTCAGTGGAAAAACTGCAGATGGAATGTGGAATGTTTTGAAAGAGATATTGTTTGAGTGTAAAATATCAAAAAAATGTTTAACATCAGGATCTAGGCATACAGCAGGGGGATATATTTTCATAAGAACTAGATATCTGATTAAGGTGAGAGACAAAAAAATATAAGAAATGGAAGAGATGTTGAGCTACAACTTTGAAAACTGAAATAAACAAGTTGGACAAACAGATTAAGCATAGTGTGAGACAAGATCAAGAAAATTTTGAAGAAAATTTATATAAAGATGATATTGAGCATAATAGGGAACCTTTTTGTCGATACATAAAATGTGGAAAGATTAAAGACACACAAATTGATAAACTGTGTGAAGATTCTAAAACTGATTCTCAGACAAAAAAGGTTATAAATATATTTACAAAATCTTATGCAGAACAGTTTGGTTCCACAAAAGGGGTGATAACCTGTCCTAGTGACATTGAAGTAACCCCAGATACTGGAATCAAATTAGATTATACTGAAAAAGAACTGTGCAAACTGGATCCAAACAAAGTACAGGGAGGAGCTGGAATTAGTGACAATGACCTGTAAATACTTCGGCAAAAAATTACAGTACCATTATATCCATTATTCACTAGGTCATATAAATATGGGGAGAGTCATCAAGATTAGAGACATGTGCTTATTAAACCTGTCTTTAAGGGAAATGGGAGTAGGACAAACCCAGAGTCATATAGACCATTAAGTTAAGGTTCATGTTATGGAAAAATAATGGAGAAGGTAATATTGGATAAGTTATTGTCAGAACTGGATAGGTTCATTGGTTCATAGGTAGGTACTAGGCTATCGGCCTAAGGGCCTATGTAAGCTTAGCCAACAAGGTTCCCTGGCTTACACCACCCAAGAAAGTTATTTTCCTGCACCACGGTCGAGGACAGACACAGAAGTGATCCCCGGGGTTTATTTCCTATTTCCCATCCACTCATCAAGATTTTTCTTGAAGAGTGCTAATGAAGAACTTTGCTTGACATAGATGGGCAGCCTGTTCCAGTGTATGGGAATCCTCTGGGACAGGAATCTATCCCTCCAGCATGTCCTGTTTATTGTGGTGACAAGGTTTAGGTCCCTAGAGAAATGTAGCTCAGAGATTTTTTTAGGTGTAGCATGTCCAACAGCTCTGGGTTTGACAGAGATCACCTTGGAGTAGGTGATAAACTATGGAGTAAAGCTGGAGTTTTTTGAGACGTTCAGTGTAGGGCATTTGTTTGAGGCCAGTAATCCTTTTTGTGAGGTACTTCTGTGGCCTTTCCAGCTGCTGCAGATGTCTTGTGAGGTACATTCCAAAAGGGGCATTGTACTCTATAATGGGTCTAATAAGTGTTGAGTAGAAAGGAACAATGACCTCTTTTTTCCTGGATGAGAACCCTTTTATGATGAGGTGTGCCACGTAGAAGGACTTCCTGACTACTGTGGTGATGTGACTATCAAAGTAGAGACTACTGTCCACCTGGGTCCCAAGGTCTCTTATCACACATTCAGTGTTAAGTACATTGCTGCCTATGTGGTAGTTCATGAGTACAGATTTTTTACCAAAGAGGATGACACTGCACTTTTTGGCACTGAGCTTGAGACCATGGCTCTGACACCAGGCATCTGTCTCTGCGAGGCCCTTCTGTAGGATGTCCACATCATTTGGGGGACTTGACTATGGCTCCTAGTTTGCAGTCATCTGCAAACTTCATTAGCCAGAGGCCTTCTGCATTAGCCTGTACTTCAGAGAAGTAGATACCAAACAGGAGAGGTCCCAGGACGGAAGCCTGTGTTACTCCACTTGTCACTGCTTTGAGGTCAGATTTGGAGTCTACAACTTTTACAGTGTGGGTTCTGTCAGTGAGCCAGTTGGCAACCCCATCTAGTGACGTAGGGATTTATACCTAGTTTAGTGAGTTTAGCTATAATTCCAGAATCGGGGATGGTGTCAAAAGCCTTGGCGAGGTCAAGATAGGCTATGTGAACCACCTTACCCTCATCTACGGCTTTGTTGACTGCCTCAAAGAAGTCAATCAGGTTCAGGAGGCATGATCTACCTTTCACAAATCCGAACTGGGTGGGATTAAGACTTTGGAGGTTACCAATGTCTTTGTTAATGAGTTCCCTGATGATACGTTCCATGGCCTTGCAGACCAGGCTCATCAAGCTAATAGGTCGATAGTTCCCGGGGTCAGTGGTGGCTCCCCCTTTGTGGAGTGGGATAACTGTTGCTGTGCACCATTCAGTGGGCACAAAGCCTGATGCAAGGCTATTATTGAATATGGTGCTTAAGTGGGGAGCCAGTTAGTTCTGAAGTTCGTGTAAAACGCAGCCAGGGATGTTGTCTGGTCCCATGGATGCTGTGTTTTTGGCTTTAGAGAGTGCAGCTTTTCCCTGCACAGTTGTGATTGCAGGGACTTCGCATTCTTCCTGTATAGATATGGGCCCTTTAGTGGGTGAGGTGGAGGTAAAGTTAGCACTGAACCTTTCTGCCTGGATGTTAGCAATATCAGTTGGTTCTGTAATTTTTGTACCATTGTGCTGTAACTCAGAGCAGATCTGGGTGATGCCATCGAGATTCTTGACATAACTGTAGAATGCTTTGTGGTTGTCCTTAGAATTAATGGCAATTTTGTTTTCGTAGCTAGCTTTGGAGGATCTTATAAGGGATCTCAGCTTCTTACCGAGGCTGACCAGGTAGCTCCTCCACTCATGGGATTTTATACTCTCTTTTGCAACAGTTTCTTTCTTCTGTTGTACAGTTTGTTTATGGTAGGGGACCACCAGATTGGCTTCCTTTTTTTGGAGGATAGCATCTTGGTTCTGTTTGGGATAGCATGATCCATGCATTTGTGTAAGTGCTTATAGAGTGCATTTGTGTAGGATTCAGCAGTCGTAACTGTATTGTCCATCTGCATGGGTGTCATGAAGTTCACCACTTCTGTCTTAAGAAGCATGAAGTTGGCTTTGGAGAAATTTTTTACAATGGTTTCCTTAATGGGGGGTGGGGGCGGGATGTGGATATCAAGGGTGATTAGCTTATGGTCAGATCGGATCAACGAGAAGTTGACTTCAGGTGTGGAACACCGGTCACTCATGTTGGTAATGACTAGGTCTAGGATACTCTTGCCCCTGGTGGGGGTGTGGATAAGTTGATCCAGGGCATTCGAGTTTATGAATTCAAGAAAGTGTCGAGCTAAGGAGTTGGTACAGGAGTAGTTTTCCCATTTAATAGTGGGGTAGTTAAAGTCATCCATTATTAGGGTGTTTGGTTGAACCCTAATAATTTCCAGTACATCAAGAAAAAAGGAGTGTGAATCCTGGGGAATGGTGGGGGAACTGTAGCAAGCTACAATTTGGATTGCAGTTTTGCCCAGAGTTAGTTGCACTTGGATATCCTCGGAAGCATTATGCTGAGCAACTAGCCTGGAGGTGTGGATATCCTTAATGAATATGGACACACCTCGCCTTTGGTGTTTCGGTCCAGGTTACATGGCCGAAAAGTGTGGTATGAGTTATAGCCTAGTAGTGCAGGGGTGGTCTCTGGAGCCTTGAATCAGGTCTCAGTCACTGCACAGATATCAATGTTCTCCATTTTAAGGAGTGCCTTGAGTGAGTGCATTTTGAGATTTAGACTTCTAGCATTGAGTAACACTGCCATCAGTTTTTGCTTGCCTGTTCCTGCTATGGTGGTGGATTTGTCATTTGAACCATGCCTAAAAAAGGCACTATATGGGCATCAAGAGACTTAGCTAGTATCCGGAATCTCAGCGGCAACAGGTGCAGGCCATCTGTGGCAAAGCATCGTGGTCTGTCGACCATGTCATCCCAAGCAGGCAGATACTGGATCCCATTAGAATGACAACAGAAGCTTAGCCAATTGTTGAAGTCAATCATTTTGTCCTTGTACTGTGGTATCATTCTGGGTGATGGCAGAATGCTACTCAGGGCTAGGGTCATACCTGCCTGGGCTATAAGATCGGAGAGCTCTTCCATGTCTCTTTTCATGTAGTCCTGGGAGGTACATCTCAGGTCATTCACAACAACATTGACAATGACGGAGTCATATTTGTACTTGTGGAGTGACCTGAGTGTGTGGGTTATGTGGCAGATACTGGCATCCGACAGGCAGCTGACAGTAACCTACTCCTTGTTTAGCCTGGTGAGTGAGACATCAGTGTGCCTGACTATAGCGTCACCTATGACTAGTGTGTTCAGTACGTTGTTTTGCCTTATTGGCTGTGGTTGAGTGGCACACTGAGTCTGTTTGGACTTGAAACCATATACCAGCATGCATATGCTGAAAACAGATCTATTACCACCTGTAACATGATGTTCTATAACAATATAATAACAGCTATGAATGAAAATTTGTGCTGTGATGTAATTTATATAGTTTTAACTTCAGCATTTGACAGGGTCATACACAAAATACGGATCAATAAATTAGTACAACTAAATATTGATGTACTCTTGATAAGAGGGATGGCTGCATGGCTTACAAATAAGACATGGCAAGTATCATAAAGCAACTGGACAGGTGAAATCCTTGGTTACAGTCAGGGTGTCCCACAGGCCTCTGTCCTAGGCCCTTACATTTCTTAGATTGTATCTTTAACATCTAACCTTTACATCTGAGGTGTTCTATGGTCTATATGCAGACAACCTGAAATTGGGTAAGCTGATTACATGTGTTACAGATAAGGCATGTCTGCAAAATAACTTGACTAAATTGACCATTTAAGCACAGGAGAATAATATGCTGAATTGATAAATACATTAAAAACTAAGCATATGTGATTTGGAAGACATAAACTGAAAGGTGAATATTTAATACAGCACACAGTGATTGAAACTCTAGGCTCATTTAAGGACTTGGGTATATGGGTATATTTAGCTATGAGTTTTTCTAATCATATCAACCAGTTGGTTAATGATAGCTATAAAACTATAGTTTTTAAAAACATTTATGAAGTCTAGAAAATCAAAAATAATGAAGTCATTGTTTGTTAATTACATTAGACCCAGACTTGAGTATGGAATAACACTATGGAAACCCTATAAGAAAACACGTATGAATAAACTGGAAAGAGTACAGCAAAAATATACCAAGGGCATCCATGGATGTAAAAATTTAAGTTATTATGAAAGACTAAAATATCTGAACATGTACAGTGTCTGTTACAGATATCTACGAGGAGATCTTATTCAGGTATATAGGGCATTTAGGACGACTACCTCTGGGGGTTTATCAAAAAGTACTAGAGAATCATCAGACAAACTGTGTAGAAGATTCTATAGGAATGAGACATGTACTAACTGGTTCTCTGACAGAGTAGCTGATGCATGGAACAGACTAACAAATTACATTAAAGCAAGTACTAGTTTAGATGTGTTTAAGAACAGCCTAGACACTTATTATGGGAACAAGTATTTTGGTGTATTGGCAAGCTAGAACGGCATTAATGCCTGTGCTTGAAATATTTGCATACATGTATGTATGTATACCAGACACTAGATGGCAAACCTTGGTTTGTAAGCATTCCAACTAAATTATGTGGAGTTCCTTCAATAGTAATCCTTCATCTCCAGCATGATATTTCAGTATGCATGTGTGGGGGGGGAGGAGGGGTAAGTGTTTGTCTGGTAGTACAGATTGTTTTCAGCTCTCTTTGCTATTTCAACAGCCAAGCTGTATGTTAGTAATCCCTGCAATATACTTCTGGGAGTAAGCAACATTCTGTGGGCATGCACACTAAAAGAAAATGAAGCCTGTGAGTAGCAGTACTGTCATTGCTTCTTTAACATATACCAACTCATATCAACTCAGGTTGGCTTAATTTCTAATTTTGTAAGAAATGTATGTGCAATTGTCCTTAGCATGCAGTGTGTTGATGCTCCTGTAATAGTAGTAAATACCATTAAAAAATTTGCCCTTTCTAAATCACTAAGTGCTCCTCTTGCCCTCCGCCCCCTCAGCCTTCAACAGCTTCCAGAACCCCTGGTGCAGGCCTAACAAAGGCTGATTTCCACAAAGAGGGCATGAATTTGGTTGTGTGGCTAAGCTTGTTGATGTGTTTTAGTGGGATTATTATGGAATCTCTACAGTGGCAAATAAATTTGTGGCTGAATGGAACAGACCTGAGATGCTGAATAGGGTCTGTGATCTTTTGGTACAGGCCCAACAAAAATTGATTTCTAGATAGACGGCATGGGTTTGGTTGTGAGGCAAAGGTTGTAGATGTGTTTTAGTGGGATTGCTATGTAAACTCTACACTGCTTCATTAGCCAGGAGCAAAGGAAGACTATACAGGAATCACTTCTAGTAGAGGTACAATTTGTTTGCTTGTGATTTTGGAGAAGTAGATAGGTAGGAGGTATTCTATGGAATTTGTGTGAATTTGTGTGGACGAGGATGTAATATTCTGCTGTGTGGGAAGATTGCAGTATTTGCTGAGAAAATAAGCAGGTGAGAATATTACAGATGAGCAAGGAATGAGCCCAGAGAGGAAAGCTCTAAGTGGATTTCTTCCAAAGATATTATTTACCTCACACCAGTACTGCTTGGAGGAGTAAAGGAGGGTGATTTGTTTTGATTGGAAGTATTTAACTTTATGCTTACATACGGCTTGTTTATTAATGTTCTTCAACTTAGTGTGTTTCTCCATTGAGTTACCAGTGGGGTAAAATTTCCAATATGTCCAATGTCATCCCAAAAATCCATTAAACTTTTCAGCTCTTTTAAGAGGCACTCGGTCTTGTCATGTTTAAATAACCTATACATTATAGAAAAGTACGTATTTTGAAAGTCTAGTAAAAGTAGTGTGAATAACTTGACAGCAGAGTTTGTATCAGTGAGGTTGAGAATTGGGGAGCAGTCTTATGTTGCAAGATGGGCTTTCGGTCAAGTTATGTGTTGGGAGTTTTTGGTCGGTCAAAGATAGTTCTATGGAGATATTTTATTTTTAGATTTTGTATTTGAAATGTAATGGGTAGTGGTCACTGAAGATCAGATGTTGATTTATGACACTGGAGATATTGTTGGGGAGGAAAGTAATTATGAAGTCAAGGAGGGATTTTTGGCTAGATTTATAATTAAGTCTAGTAGGCACAGTAATTTGAAGGAAATTGAGCCTGGCAAGGAACCCTGATATGTCAAGATGCAGTGGAATTAAGAAATTTAAATTGAAGTACCCAAGGATAATTATGTGTTTGGAAGGATGTTGGTCAGGATAGTATACAAAAGAGCTATACATTTTGTCAAAGAGGCAGCACAACGTAGCTACCAGCCATAACATGAAGATGATGGTAGTCAGTTGGACGTTTAGTAAGAATCAGTGGCGGCTGGTGACTTCAAATCACAGGGGGGCTGCAGGAGACGCTGAATGGGTGGTCAACCATAAAGGGAATGCATTGGCTGCATGACAGCTTACTTAATATCTAGATGGAAACAAAAGGTTGTGAGGCATGAAAAAATAAATTACTTTTAAATACATTACTGGAATGCCAGTCAAAATCAGTACAAGCAAAACCAGAAGCACTCAACTCAAACCACTTCTCCTTGCACTGCAGTCCTAATTATAATATATTCAGCTTTATTAAAGCCAAGCAAACATGCTGAAAGTAGAAAAAATATGTGATGCCCACTTGAAAAAATGTTTCTATCCAAAAAGACCTGCTGCCCTGACACTTGTTTCATGGGGAAAAATGATAAAAGTAAAAAAAAAAAAAAAAAACAAACAACAAGCTCAAGATACACATTTTAAAATTACTGTACAGGTTATATGGACCCACATGATTGGCATTCTGTTTAGTTTACGTAAAAAAATAATGGAATGGTCCTCCTATACCCCCAAGGCTTATACATTATCTAGTGAAGTATTCTCTGAGTATAATAAGCATAAATCAACAGTAAAAAATATGACAGAAACCAGACCATTCTGCAAAATTAAGGACAGACAAATATTGCTATAATAAACTTAGAAAGATAATAGAATAGGTCTTGCATTAGTATATTTTTTTCTGAAGGGGTAAAATCTGAAACTCAAATGTCTGTCATTTTCTAACTTCAGTCTTTAGTGATTTGTCACTAATTTACCTTGAGCAGCTACAAAACAAAATAAAAGACATGCATTTTCAGTAAATCTATAACTTTGATTATTACAGTTATTTCTTAATTGTAAACCCTCCATGTTTTCTTCCAAAATTGCTATTTTACTTTAACATTTTTTATGAAGTTATGAAGTCTGAAAACTTTTTATTTAGTGACTTCTGGCAAATCATTTAGTAATTAAAAAATTCAAATGCCTGTCAATTTTATTTTATTTTATTTTAAGGATTTTACGAGTCTGACAACAAAATAAACAAACAAATAAAGAGGCCAGGAAGAAATACAGCAGACAAATCATGACATGTCTTTTGGACACACAAACACAACCACACACCACACACAGGAGAAGATACAGACCCCACACAGAAGAAAAAGGAACCCCAGCCAATCAAACCCAGAACCTGCAGCTGTGAGGCAACAATGCTACTACTACCCCATCAAATATCAAGCATTGCAACATTTACAAAACCACAGATATTATCAGGAACAGATAGAGGCGAATAAATGAATTTTTTTTACAAATTTACAAATGGTGGTGGGTGAGAGTCTTTAACAGACATACAGGGTGGCCAGGAGGGGTTCTTGCTACCACCACCCTCCTACCACACCACCATACCACCTGGGGTCCCGGACTGCCTTATACAGAGCATGCATAGACCCACAGTAGTCGGGACCTAACGCAATGAAAAAAAAAAATATTTTTTTTTTTATTTTTCATTTTTCTTTCTCTTTTTTATTTTTGAGGGGGCTGCAGTCCGGCAGCCCTATGCCATGAGCCGCCCCTGGTAAGAATCCAGTTATGTCTATGGTCATTTGGTTATTGCCAGTGTTTGCTTGTACTGTTAGAGATAGGTTGAAATGTGACATAGCATAACACGAACTCCAGTACAAAAAATAATGGGAATTAGTGTGATAATTAATCAGTGTGATAATTATAGTATTTGAAGGAATTGTTTAAGTTGCATTTTTCATTTTTGAGCCAAGCTTTTGTTATGGCAAGTAGATCAGGGGAATTTTAAGAAAAAATGACTGATTTCATCAATCCTCTTGCATATGCTTTCAGCATTAAGAAATGCAGAGGGCAGAGAATTTGATGCTATTGAGTATGGGTGGAAAATTCTGGGGTGCTTATTTTGTGTATGTAGGGGTTTACTCGCTGTTGGATAAAGTACAGCTAGGAGGAGAAGTAGATGAATTGTGCAATATTGAAAAAGTTTTGGGATGCTGGAACTAGGAGAAAGTAGACAGTTTGTGTATATCTGTAGTTGACTCAGAAGAAGTGGGAGAGAGGAAGATGAGTGAGGCTTACATTTACTAGTAGGTTCTGAAGAAAAGTAATAGTAAAGTGAAGTGCTGTATGCCCAAGTAATGGGGTGGCTGAAAATAGAGACTTAAGAAAATAAAGGAAGATATTTAACCTGGAGTAATACAGTGAGTTGGGCTGTTTAAAAGGATGTTGTGTTACTGCTATATTGGCTGTGTTCAGTGAATGCTAGAAGGTGAGTGGTTATGGGCTGTAAGCCCAGCATTGTTTCTGGTTGTATTGCTTCAAGTGATAAAATAGTTGTTTGGTGTATTTTAAAATGTGTTGCTTTAAGGGATAGATTTTTATGGAAGCAGTGGATATGGAGAAGAGAGTTTGAATTTGTTGGTTTATGGTTAGCTAAGGAATTGGAGGTGGGAGAGGAGTGAAACAGCAAGCACCCTCCACAGTAATGAGATTTAATCTGTTTGAGCACATGTAGATCATTGAACAAGAGTGAGTGCTGAGCTGGGCATCATGGAAGAAATTAATAATAATTTGCATCAGAAAAAGCAGGACATTATATGTCGAGGAATGGCTGTAATATGAAATCATTTTAAATCAGGCAGACAGTTACGCGAGTCATGCAGCCCTGAAACGCAATCTATTTAGAGACTAGGAGAAGGCAACGAGGAAAGCAACAGACCTCCTGCGATCTCTACACTACAAGCAAGCAGGACAGCAAGTATCTTACATTTTTAAAGCAAATAAAAGGAAAGACCAAAGGAACATTTGCCACAATTATACAATTATTACCTAGTTATCTCTATGTGGAATTACTGTTGAGTGTTCCAGTAAAGTTGAATGTTAGGAATGTAACTGTAGGACTGTCCTTTTAAAAAGAAGCATTTATTTCCTGTAAAGTATAGAGGCAGATCATCACAGAGGTTTCGAATCCTAGGCAGCTGTGTGTGGAATTGCACATGTATTCTACATGCAATAAATGTTTATATCTCTGCAACATTCCCTGTGCTGTATAAGCCCTTGTTCCTATTTTCATGCTATATTTTCATCATTAACCACATAAGCAATATTGTCAGTTACTTCTTTGTTTCTTTAATCTTTATGTCCATAATATAGATAACTAATTACATCTACATGCACATACTTTTTTGGCTCATTGCAGTTAAGGTTCATTCTCAACAGTCCTTTGTACCACCTTTATTCTGTTGCATTTCAGAAAAAACGTTTTACAAATTTATTCATTTTTTTCATTATTTATTTGACATTTGTTAGCCAGGAATGTCTTATTGAGCTTGCGCCCTTTTTCAGCAGAGGCGTGGGGAGAAAAGCTCCACAAAGTATTACATACACCATAAAAATGTTTACAAACAATGCAGTGTACATGAGGTAATATAAACATGCATTATAATGCTTGGATTCCCAATTGTAGCAAGAGAGTTTAAGGGTGTTGTTTACAAAAAAGGCAATAAAACAGTATGTTAATGTTATTCATATATCTCTACTACATAAGGACTTCACCATATACAGGGGAAGTAATGACAATTAACTCAAAGTTTAAGAAAAGAGTATAGAGGTACTGTATATCAAATCTTAGTTCTTACATGCAACAGCATGTACATCAGAAATCAGAAGCAGAGGGGAAGTTGATAGAGAGAGCAGGTGATAAAAAAAGTAAAGTATCAAGAGAAAAAGGGGGGGGGACTTTGGGTAAAAGAGAGAAAATTAGAGATTTTTTTTTTTTTAATTTGTAAATAAGAGGAGAGTAGTAGTAGTTAGAATCAAGTGAAATCTGACAAAGCGGAGTAAGCTAGGTGGGAAAAGAAGGGAGGGAGATAAATATGAGTACTGCAGAAATTAAGTGAAAAAATGTATTAGTAGTTAGAGTTCTGTAACAAGAATTATATATGAATTGAGAAGGGGATGTATGCAAAGAGGGTCAGGTGATTAAGTTCACAGTGGTTGTGTACAGGAGCAAGTCCTCATATTTGTAAAGTGGACTTTTACGGCGATTTTAAATGGGTGTACATATCAGCTTTGCACTTAATTTCTTTTAAATACTAATTTCTTGTGTGGCATTCTCAAAAAATATATATATATATATGTGTGTGTGTATCATTGTACTCTCTTTTATCTCCCTACAGTTTTTCTTTCCTTAAGCATGGCTAAATTTATTCCAGTAACTTACTTTGTATAATTGCCATTGTAAAATTCTTGATTGAAATTTCCATGACATTTTTCCTATAGTTGACAAAAGAATTAAACTAAACATGCCACAGTATAATCTTTTTGAGTGTATCCAACATTATAGAAGTAAAATTGTTCCCTCATTTTTTCATTGGTCAAAAGAAATACTATATCCTTGTGCTATGATGCAAGCAATCAATTTACCACATCCTTTTCAATGCTATTCAGAATCTCTGAAATTCCATAAACATGCTTGGAAGGAAAATAAATAAAGAAACACATTGATAGATAAGTGAATAGGTACATAGCTAAACAAATGACTGTCTACCTTCTTTATTTTACATATTTTACTATATTTAAATTTAATTATGAGGTAGTCCACTGATGAAAAATGACTATTTGCAGGCATAGCACATATGAAAAAAATCTGTATATCTGTATCAACATCTATATCTATATGGATCTAGATCTATTTATTTCTATATTAATATCTATTCCTATGTATCTATATGTCTATATATATATATATATATATATATATATATATATATATATATATATATATATGTGTGTCTGTCTATCTTTCTATATAGCATAATATCATAGTAAAATACTAGGTTAACGACCCAAGAGCCCTTTTTAACTCTACCCATGTTTCTCAATAAAATTTGATAGGTATTGGTTCCCAAGCCAGTAAGAAACTGAGATTCTTTCATAAAATCCTCCAAAGCTAGTTATGAAAATAAAATTGCCAAAGATTCCAAAGACAACCACAAGGCATTCTATACCTATGTCAAGAATCTAAATGGCCATGCTCAGATCTTCTCTGAGCTAAAACAGAATGGCATTAAATATACTGATCCCAAGGATATTGCCAATATCCTAGCAGATTGATTCAGTGCCAACTTCACCCCCCTCTCATCACCTAAATGGCCCATCTCAATACTGGAAGATTGCCAAATTCCGGTAATAACAGCCACACAGGTAAAGAACGCACTCTCCAAAGCTAAGAATACAGCATCCATGGGACCAGATGACATCCCGGACTGTGTACTACATGAACTACAATATAAACTGGCACCTCACCTAAGTGTCATGTTTAATCATAGCCTCACCTCAGGTTTCATGCCCACTGAGTGGCGCAAAGCTACAGTTATCCAACTCCACAAGGGGGGATCCACCTTGGATCTCGGAAACTACTGTCCCATCAGTCTGACAAGCCTTTTCTGCAAGGCCATGGAGCGTATTATCATGGAACTTATAAACAAAGACATTGGCAACCTTCAAAAACTCGACCCCACCCAGTTTGGGTTCATGAAGGGCCTATCTTGTCTCCTGAACCTGATTGGCTTCTTCAAATCAGTCTCCAGAGCCATGGACAATGGTAGGGTGGTCCACACAGCCTATCTAGACCTTGCCAAGGCCTTTGACACCATCCCCCACTCTGGAATCATAGATAACTCACTAAGCTGGACATTAATCCCTACATCACCCAATGGGTTGCTAACTGGCTTACTGATAGAACCCACACTGTAAAAGTAGCCGACTCCAAATCCAGCTCCAGACAAGTGACAAGTGGAGTACATCAGGGTTCAGTCCTGAGACTGCTCTTGTTTGGCATCTACTTCTCTGAAGTACAGGCCAGCACTAAGGGACTCTGGCTAACAAAGTTTGCAGAGGACTGCAAACTGGGAGCCATTATTAAATCCCCAAATGATGTAGATACTCTATAAAAGGGCCTTACAGAAACAGATGCTTGGTGCCAGAGCCATGAGCTTAAGCTTAATGCCAAGAAATGTATAGTTATTCCCTTTTGGAAAAAACATGTATCTGTGAATTACCATATAGGTGGCAGTACACTAAACACCGAAAGTGTGATAAGAGACTTAGGGACACAGGTGGAAAGTGGTCTCACCTTCGATAACCACATCACCACAACAGTCTGGAAATCCTTCTATGTGGCACATCTCATCACTAAGGACTTTTCATCCAGAAAAAAGGAGGTCATTGTCCCACTGTACTCATCCCTTATTAGACCCATTATAGAATACAATGCTCTGTTTGGTATGTACCTCTCAAGACATCTGCAACAACTGAAAAGCCCGCAGAAATACCTCACTAAAAGAATCACAGGCCTAAAGCAGATGCGCTACACTGACCACCTTAAAAAACTCCAGCTATACTCTGTTGCATATCGTCTACTCAGAGGCAATCTCTGCTTAACATACAAGGCCATGTCATACCCAGAGCTGTTGGACATGCTACACTTAAAGAAATTCCAATCCCTCAGAGCCACATGCTGCAGGGATCTAAACCTTGTCATCACAATAAACAAAACATGCTGGAGGGATAGGTTCCTGACCCAGAGTCTCCACAGACTCTGGAATAGATTGCCCATACATGTCAGGCAGAGTACCTCTTTGGCCCTCTTCAAAAGGAACCTTGACGATTGGATGGGAGAAAGGAAATTCACCCCGGGGATCATGTCACTTGCCCTGTTAGACAGGGGTCCAGGGAAGTAAATAGTGTGGGAAGAAATAGCCAGGGAATTGTTATGGCTAGGCTTGTATAGGCCCAAGGGCTGATAGCCTAGTACCAACTTATTAACCTATGAACCTAAGAGTATTGTGGATATACATCTACATTGTGGCTATAGGTTCATAGGTTCATACTAGGCTATCTGCCCTAGGGCATTTATAAGCCTAGCCAGAGTGTGTTTGGTTTTCGCCACCCATTTTAAATTAATTTTGCTATGCCCTTTTTTGAGGTTAGTATACTGTGCCTCTGTCTAACAGTGACACAGAAGTGATACCCGGGGTAAACCTACTATCTCCCATCCACTCATCAAGATTCCTCTTGAAGAGAGTCAATGAGGGACTCTGCCTAACCTGGACTGGGATTTTATTCCAGAGTGAAGGGAGCCTCTGAGTTATGAATCTGTCCCTCCAGCATGTCCTATTTATTTCAGTGCTGAGGTTCAAGTCTCTCGAGCGTGAAGCTCGATGGGATTTGGATTTTCTGAGGTGCAGCATGTCCATTAATTCCGGGTTGGACATGGCTTTATATGTCAGGCACAGATCGCCTCTGAGCAGGCGGTATGCCGCTGAGTAGAGCTGGAGTTTCTTTAACCGGGCAGCATATGGCATCTGTTTGAGGCCTTTGATCCTCTTGGTGAGTTACTTTTGGGGTCTTTCCAGTTGCTGCAGGTGTCTGGTAAGGTGCATCCCAAAAGGGGCATTGTACTCAATTATGGGCCTGATGAGGGATGAGCAAAGAGGCATGATGACCTCCCCTGATCTAGATGTGAATCCCTTCATGATTAGGTGGGATATATAAAATGTTTTTCTAACCACTTTGGCCACGTGGTTGTCAAATTAGAGATTGCTATCAACTTGGGTCCCCAGGTCCTTAATTACTTCTTCTGTACTTAATGGATTACCCCCTATGTGGTCATTTGCAGGCACTTTGTTTTTGCCAAAGGGGATGACTATACATTTTTTGGCATTTAGCTTGAGGCCATGGCTCTGGCACCAGTTGTCTGTTTCTATGAGGCCCTTTTGGAGGATGCTTGTGTCGGATGGAGAGTCAATTATGGCGCCCAGTTTGCAGTCATCTGCCAACTTGGTCAGCCACAATCCTTCCGTGTTTGCCTGTACCTCCAAGAAATATATACCGAACAAGAGAGGTCCCAGGACTGAGCCTTGTGGGATGCCACTTGTAACTGGTTTGGAGTCTGACATGGCTCCAGTAATTCTATCCATGTGGGTTCTGTCCTTGAGCCAGTTTGCAACCCATCTAGTGACATAGGGGTTTATATTTAAGCTGGTGAGCTTATCTATAATGCCCGAGTGGGGTATTGTATCGAAGGCTTTTGCGAAGTCCAGGTAGGCTGTGTGGACCACCTTCCCCTCGTCAATGGCCTTGGTGACTGTTTCAAAGAAATTGACCAGGTTTAAGAGGCAGGATCTGCCCTTAACCGAACAAGAGAGGTCCCAGGACTGAGCCTTGTGGGATGCCACTTGTAACTGGTTTGGAGTCTGACATGGCTCCAGTAATTCTATCCATGTGGGTTCTGTCCTTGAGCCAGTTTGCAACCCATCTAGTGACATAGGGGTTTATATTTAAGCTGGTGAGCTTATCTATAATGCCCGAGTGGGGTATTGTATCGAAGGCTTTTGCGAAGTCCAGGTAGGCTGTGTGGACCACCTTCCCCTCGTCAATGGCCTTGGTGACTGTTTCAAAGAAATTGACCAGGTTTAAGAGGCAGGATCTGCCCTTAACAAAGCCGAACTGGGTAGGATCCAGTGTATGTAGGTTCCCAATATCTTTATTTATGAGGTCCATGATAATCCTTTCCATAGCTTTGCAGACCAAGCTAGTGAGGCTTATGGGGCGATAGTTTCCAGGATCCGTTGAGGCACCACCTTTGTGGAGAGGGACCACTGTTGCTGTATGCCACTCTTTGGGTACATATCCTGTAGTAAGGCTGAGATTGAACAGTAGTTTTATGTTTGGGTTTAGCTCTTCTTGGAGTTCATGTAGGATGCAGCCCGGGATACCATCTGGTCCCATTGATGCTGTGTTTTTTGCTTTGGAGAGGGCGGCTCATACCTGAGCATCTGAGATGTCAGGGGTGCAGCACTCTGCTGGGATAGATATTCACCCTTTTGGTGGGGAGGGGGGGGAGTTTGCACTGAACCTGTCTGCTAGGATGTTGGCAATGTCTGTGGGTTCTGTGTATTTTTTGTCATTTTGGACTAATTCTGAACATATCTGGGAATTCCCACCCAGGTTCCTAACATAACTAAAGAAAGCCTTGTGATTATCCTTAGTGCCCTGTGCAATTTTTCTCTTGAAGCTGGCCTTAGACGATTTTATGAGTGCCCATAGTTTTTTGCTAATACTGATCAGAGATGCCTTCCCTTTTTGGGATTTTGCTCCATCATGTAGTAGCTTCCTCCTTCTATTGTATAGTTTGTTTATGGCCTGGGTCCACCAGACAGGACGTCTGCCTTTGGAGGATTGGGTCTTGGTTTTATTTGGGATTGCATGATCCATGCATTCCTGAAGGTGTTCATAGAATGTGTTTATAAAGGATTCTGTGGTCTGGGCCATATTTTTCACAGGCCCGGGGACTTTGAAGGATTCCACCTTGGTTTTGAGGAGTGTGAAATTTGCTTTAGAGAAGTTTTTCACTGTGGTTTTCTGGGCAAGAGGTGGGGACGGGATGTGAATATCCAGTGAGATTAGTTTATGGTCTGATCTTACCAGTGAGGGATACACTTCTGGTCTGGAGCATAGAGTCCCCATGTTGGTGATGATCAGGTCCAGTATGTTTTCCCCTCTTGTGGGAGTGGTAACAAGTTGTTCCATAGCATTTGAGTTTATAAATTCTAGGAACCTTTGGGCTAGGGTGTTGGAGCTAGAGTAATGCACCCTGGCTTTGTTTAGGTAGTTGAAGTCGCCCAATATTATGGTGTTTGGAGAGACCTTCATATTTTCCAGTGTTCACAGGAAGGCCGAGTGGGGTTCCTGTGTTTGGGAGGGTGGTCTGTAGCAGGCTATAAACTGGAAGGCAGTTTTACCCACTGTTAGTTGCACATGGATAGTCTCTGATCATTCGTGCTGTGCCACCAACCTGGAGGTGTGGGTATCTTTGACAAATATTGATACTCCCCCTCCTTTTGTGGTTCGGTCCAAGTTTTGGGGCCGAAAAGCATGGTATGAGGTATAACCTGGTAGTGCTGGGGTGCTCTCCGGAGCCTTGAACCAGGTTTCAGTTACTGCACAGATATCAATGTTCTCCATGCTAAGGAGAGTTTTGAGTGCGTGCATCTTGAGGTTTAGACTTCTGGCATTGAGTAGCATTACTCTTAGTTTCTTATCCCTTGTGATACCTATGGAGGTGGGTTTGTCTTTTGAGCCTTGCCTAAAAAGGCACTATGGGGGTAGCAAGAGCCTTTGCCAATATCCAAAATCCCAGGGGTGACAGGTGCAAGCCATCCCTAGCCAAGCATCGTGGCTTGTCGAGTATGTCATCCCAGGCTGACAGGCATTGGATCCCCTTTGAATGACACCAATACTTAAGCCAATTGTTGAAATTGATCATCTTGTCTTCATATTGTGGCATCATTCTTGGTGAGGGTAAGATGCTACTCAAGGTCAGGGTCATACCGGCCTGGGCTACATGCTCAGAGAGCTCCTCTATGTCTCTTTTCATGTAGTCCAGGGAGGTACATCTCAGGTCATTCACACCAGCATGGACAATGACTGAGTCATATTTGTACTTGCATTGGAGTGACTTGAGTGGGTGTGTTATGTGGTGGATCCTAGCACCTGACAGGCAGCTCACCATGACCATCTCCTTGTTCAGTCTGGTGAGAGGGACGTCAATGTGCCTGACAATAGAGTCACCTATTACAAGTGTATCAGGTGTGTTGTTTATCCTTAAGGGCTGTGACTGTTTGGCACACTAGCTTTGTGAGCTATGTGTTGCACATGTTTTGTTTTGGGGTAGCGGTTGCTTGGTTGTCTGCTTTGGAGGTCTCTGCTGCTTAGGCAGATTTTTATTTAGAGCATCCGAGTATGTTTTTGTGTGTTTATGTGTTTGGTTTGCTGTCGTGGTAGTTCTATGTGAGACTGGAATTGCAGTGAGTGTGGTTTCCTTCTCCTCCTGACTGGTTACGCCAGTACTGACTTGAGAGAGCTTAGCCTCCAGTTTGGCTATATGGTTGCATCTCTCACATGTGTTGGAATTTGTTGGGAGGAGGAGGAGCGGGTTGTCTGTGTACATGAGGCAGTTGTAACATTGCCTCAGGATTCCCAGATTCACCAGCTGGACCAGAGAAGAGATTGACAACTGACCTTTGGACATGCTAGAATAGTATTGGGAATTCCTTTATAATTGAAAAAAAGGGCCAATGGGGAACAAGGTACTCAAGGGGAGTTTGTGAGGGTGTAGTGCTTTTAATTTTTTAGTGCTGACTTAGTGAGCAAGTGCCAGGTAACTTAAATACAATGTGTTACAGGTAACTGAAATGCAAAAACTACAAACAGTAACTTTCTTTCAAGTGAAACAAGGAAATGAGTACAGTAAGCAATGCATATATCACTAGGGATCCACAGAAGCGCTGAAAAGCCATGTTTTAGGTGGAATTAGCATTTCAGGGAAATAACAAGCAAACAAACAACAAGCATACAAACAAAGCTAGATTCAGCAGGCCTGGATCTAGTCTATGCTACAGCAAACAAGGTGTAGCAATTTCAGTAAGAAACAGTTAAAATATGCAGGCACTATAAGCCTTTAACCAGAAATTCCCAGCTCAGAAGGGCAGAGTCCAGCCTCTCCTCCCACAAGAGTGTAGACCACGAACCTTCTTAATGTAAAATAACTGGCCTGAAGCCCAAGTGCTTAAACCAGAACCAATACACTTTTAGAATAACAGACACTGAGCCCTCAATCAGCAGTTCCCAACTTAGAAGGATGTAAGCTACCTGTCCTGCCACCACAGTGCAGGCCACAATCCTTCCTAATGTAAAACAACTGGTCTGAAGCCCAAGTGCTTAATCCAAAAGACTTAGAATGATATATACACTTTAATCAAGTTACTACCAAGCAGTAGTAAATACAATTGAATACTTTAAAGAATGCCTGGATTAGTGCTCAAGTTATACAAACAAAGCTAGAGTCAGCAGGCCTGGATCTAGTCTACGCTACAGCAAACATGGTGTACCAATTTCAGTAAGAAGCAGTTCAAATATGCAGGCACTATAAGCCTTTAACCAGAAATTCCCAGCTCAGAAGGGCAGATTCCAGCCTCTCCTCCCACAAGAGTGCAGACCATGAACCCTTTTAATGTAAAATAACTGGCCTGAAGCCCAAGTGCTTAAACCAGAATTAATACACTTTTAGAATAACAGACACTGAGCCCTCAATCAGCAGTTCCCAACTTAGAAGGATGTAAGCTACCTGTTCTGCCACTACAGTGCAGACCACAAACCTTCTCAATGTAAAACAACTGGTCTGAAGCCCAAGTGCTTAAACTAAAAGGCAAGCAGTAATAAATACAATTGAGTACTTTTAAGATGACGCAAAAACAAAATAAAGTAGGAAGAAACACAAATACAGTAAAAGCAGATACAATTTTTTTTTTTTAATTAAGTGGAAAGAGAGAAAGGAAAGAGAGAAAGGAGTAACAGAAACTAAGCTGATTGGCCTTCTCAAATGTTCTCCCTGTACTGGGTAGAATGAGAAAATGACACTAGACTTGGAAGAGGGTCCCAGATTAAATTTACACTAGGGGCGGGCAACTGTAAAGCCACCAACTATAAAAACACTATACCAACAGGGAGGGATGGTGGGAAACAAACTGCAGAAATGTTTCTCAGCTGAAAAGCAGCAGTGAGCCTTTAAATGAAAGTTTTAAACAGCTAAAGGAGCCTCTAGAAAACAGAGTTTAACTGCAACAAGTTATCAGAAACAAACAACCCAACAGATGCTTAATAAAAGTGGACAATTTCCAGTTAATACCTCACACACAGTGAAACTAGCTAGAAAAACACACAGTACACAAAGTGCTATAAATAACAAAGAAATAAAGAACAAAATAAACAAAAAACAGGATACTTAATGTTATATATTATAGCTCCGAGTTTCCTCAGTGTCCTTCCTTCGATAAGCTCAGTGTGAAATGGCAGAACACTCACAACTGAACTTCTTAGGTAACAGAAAGTTGAAACCTGAGACAGCTTTTAAGAAAGAAATCTCAAAAGAACCAATGAGGTGCTTAGTCTACGCTGTAGTCCAGGTGACCTCAGTCAGCCAATGACCTCAAACAATTCTCTCTCACTGAAATTACTGATGGCTTTGGCTAAACCAAGATGTCCCTGAATATGTGCTCAGACACACAGCCTCCACAAACACTAGGCCCAAATACAAGCCTGAATATGGAAATGCTACAAATATCCCCACTACTTAGAACAAACTGCAGAAATGTTTCTCACAGCTGAAAAGCAGCAGTGAGGCTTTAAATGAAAGTTTTGAACAGCTAAAGGAGCCTCTAGAAAAAAGAATTTAACTTCAACAAGTTATCAGAAACAAACAACCCAACAGATGCTTAATAAAAGTGGACAATTTCCAGTTAATACCTCACACACAGTGAAACTAGCTAGAAAAATACATGGTACACAAAGTGTGCTATAAATAACAAAGAAATACAGAACAAAATAAACAAAAAACAGGATACTTAATGTTATATATTATAGCTCCGAGTTTCCTCAGTGTCCTTCCTTCGATAAGCTCAGTGTGAAATAATAATATATTTATACTAAGGCATGTGTGGCCAAGCATTTGCAAGTTTCTGCTCTCTATGTTTATAGGTGCCAGGCCAGGTGTATATTTAAAGCTCCCCACCCAATGATCCAAGTTTTGTTTGAATAAGTGCAGGGATGACCTCTGCTTAACATGGATGGAAAACCTCTTTTAGAGAAGGGGGAGCCTCTGAGATACATACCTGTCCATTTTGCATGTCAAAATTATGATACTGGTAAGGATTAGATCCCTAGATCTCGTATTTCTGTTACTATTTGTTTTACGAATGTGCAACAAGACCATTTGGGCTGGATCAAAGAATACATTATTGACCAAACATAAATCATATTTCAGCATCTCATAGGAGACTGAATATAAGTATAAGGCTTTAGGGGGTCAGCATAGGGCTTGTTTTCCAGACCATGTATTCTTTTTTGGGTGGAATCTCTGAGGATGTTCCAGTTGTTATATATGCCTGGACAAGTAAATACTGAAGAGGACATTGTACTCAATGATTTGTTTTATTAAAAATGGGGTACAACAGAATGATGACATGTTTAGATCTAGATACCATACCTCTGCTTATAGGTTGTGCAGCATAGAATGATTTCATCACTGCAATAGACACATGTTGGTCAAATGTCAGATCACTGTGTACATGTGTTCCAAAATCTTTGACTACAGAGTTTATTCTTAGAGATGTATTGTCAATGCAGTACTTTGAGGGGTGTCTGATGCACTTTTTAGCACTGAGTTTTATACTATGACACCACCTTTTACTCTGTGCAATGCCTCTTGGAGTTTATGTGCATCTTGGGGATTCAATGTTTGTACCCTATTTGCTATCATCTGCAACCTTGGCCAGTTGGCAGTCCTTGATGTTAGTCTTGACATCAGGGAAGTAGATGCCAACAACAACAGCCTCAGCACTGAGCCCTTAGGCACTCCACTAGCAATAGGCCTTTTTCTGGAGGAAGATTCCACTATTCTAACTTTGTGAGTCTCGTACGCCACCTGGCTATCAGGTGAATGATATAGAAGTTTACACCTAGTTTAGTGAGCTTTTCTGCAATACCCAAATGGAGAACTGTGTTGAATACCTTGGCTAGGTTGAGGTAGGCAATGTTGTCCCTGCTCATTGCATTTGTGACCCTTCTTGAAGAAGTCCATGAGGCTGAGAAGGCAAGAACTGCCCTTGACAATCCTGAACTGATTAGGCTTCAATTTTTGTAAGTTATCTATGTTCTCATTTAGGGTATACATGATTATTCACTCCATAGCTTTGCACATTTGGCTAGTCATACTTATGGGTTAATATTTCAATGGTTCCATGGATAGCTTGTCCTTGTGTAGATGAATAACCATTGCTGTCCTCCATTCAGTTGGCACAAAGCTTTTTGGAGACTGTTGATTAAATTGTGTTTCTAGTGGTCAAGATAATTCATGCTTCATGGTATTAAGCAGGCATCCTAGGATATTACCAGTATCCATCAACGCAGTGTTCTTGGTCTTGGAGAATGCCTTGAAGACCTGCTGTCTAATGATAGTTAGTGGAGTTAAAAATATGGGTATTTCCTGAGGAGGCATCTAGTGTGGAGATTAGGATAAAGTTTAAGCTAAATTTGTTGGCCAGGAGGTTTATTATATCTTCTGACTGCATACAGAAGGGACAATTTACAAATAATTTAGCATGCTGGTGTGTATTGCCTTTAATGTTATTGGATATAGCTCAAGAAGCTTTGTGATTACCCTTGGCCTCATCATCAGCATCATCAGCCCCCATTTTCCCATTTTCTATATGGGGTTGGGATATCATATTAACTGTCATCATCTTTCTCTTGATTCAATGCTTCACTCTTGCCTTCTTCGGCACTCATGCCTGACTGTTGCAGTTCTTCTCTTACACAATACATCCACTTGTTTGATATCTTCTGCTTTTCTGCACATGTGCCCGAACCACCATAATCTGTTCTCTGTGATCTTTTCTGTAATTTGAGCTACTTTGGCTTTTGCTTTCCTCATTTCTTCATCTGCCTCACAGTGTGCATCCTACCACCCTTCTCAGGCACTTCATTTTCATCATGTCTAGCTTCATCATCTGCTCTGCCATGACTGCCCAGATTTCTTTACCATGTAGTATTACTGGTCACACCACTGTCTTGTACACCTTGCTTTTCAGCTTCTTTGACATTCTTCTGTCATAGACTACACTTGAGATTCTATGCCAGTTGGGTGCAACCGCTCTGAATCTACCTTTACGCTGTTCATTCAGACTTCCCTTCTCTTTAACCACCCCACTTGAAGCTATTAACCTGTTTCACTGTCTTCCCTTCTATCACAGTTCTCAGCTTCTTCTGATTTCCCCAATTTGCTGCCATTACTACTGTCTTATCTGTGCTTAGTTTCACCCCATGTGCATTCAGTTTTGCATTCCATTCCCTTATCCTTTGCTGAAGTTCTTGCTCAGAGTCTGTCTGTAATGCCACATTGTCTGCATACAGCAACTTTGTTGATCTGTCCCCTGTGATCTGTTTGCTAATTTAGTCCACCACCAGTATGAACAGCAGTGTAGCATGCTCACTCCCACTGAGAACCTCTCTCTGACTCCGAACACTGTTTGTACTTGAGTCATCGAGTCCTTGTACATAGCTTGCAGTAATTTTACCAATGTTTCTGGGACTTCTTGGGACCTCATCATGCTTTCTCCATGTCTAGGAATGCCCATTGTCTTCCTCTCTAACTTCTTCTCAACTATCTGTCTCAGTGCAAACATCATGTCAGTTGTTCTGCATCCTGATCTGAATCTGAACTTCTCCCAACTAACTTTGCGTATCCATTTCAGTCACCCTCTCCATGCAATGTGACAGGAGCTGGATGTCTCTGTACTGCCCACAGTTGTGGATTCTCCATTGTTCTTGTACACTGGCATGAAGTATGCTTATACACTGGTGCAAAATATGCTTACTCTGGTATACACCTTTCTCTCCACACTGCTATGAATGCCCTCAGGAGTCATTTCTCTTCACCCAGCATCTTTATCTGAGCCTGCTGCTTTCCCTGATTCATTACTTCTTCTATAGTGGGCTCCACTTCTTCTCTCATCATATGCGGTGTCTGGGGTTTTCTTCATTCAGAAACTGCTGGAGGTATTATTCTATCTGCCTTTGATGTCCTGTGGTGCCCTGTTCTTTGATATTATTCCTTCCTAAGCTGGGCAGTCTTTTCTCTCTCCCACTTTTTCCTGCACTTCCACAACTAGCTCCTTATGTACCAAATTTCTATACCTTAGACACATATTAGTCCTCACACAGTGTGAACTGCCATTCTTCTTCAGGCAACCAGTGGTGTATGCTGAGGATGATGACTTTGCAATCTCTAGAATGTTTTTTCATTCTTTATTCTTGTTGCCCTAACATTGTGCCCCAACAATCCTCATATCCTGTTCTCATTCAGGTCACCTATTATCATCATCTTCCTGTCTCAGTCCTCAGTATCACAACCCGGCTGTGGGGCATAGGCTGAGATTATGACACAACTTCAAGCCTGTTTTTCCTCCTAAGACAAGTGCCTTTGCTGCATTGCCTTTCCATCTTGCCTCTTGGATAAAGAGGATGTCCAGCCTCTGCCACATTAGTGATTCTAACTGGGGGCTGCTGCTAGGCTTTATGATGGGCCATTAGCATTAACTACCCATTCTCATTTTGGCTGCCCACATGTAAGTTGAGTTTGAGATAGAAACACTCAGCATGTTTGGAACCCCACAGAGACACAGGGAGAACATGCAAAATCCAAAAAGACAATGGCCAGAGGAGAGAATCAAACCTTGTACCTTGTGCATGAAGGGCAAAGACCTTAACTATTATGGCAACTGGTTTATTGTGTCTTTGGCCTAGCAGGATAATTTTACCTAAAATGTGGCCTTGGTGGAAATTATTATCTCTCTGAATTACTTGTTCAGGTTGATGAGGGATTTTTTAACCTTGCTGTGCATTGTATCTCCCATTTTTCACCATGAATTTCTTCATTTCTCTATAATCTCTTGATTATGGGATTCCACAAAGGTAGCTTGTTTTTTTTTTTGTTTTTTTTTTTAGCTGATCCTGTGCTTACTCTGTGTAGATATAGCTGCCTCAGTGCATCTGTTAATATGATTATACAGGGCTTATCTGAATTATTCCGCTTAGGCAGCAGGGTTCTCGGGGTTTGGAGGTCTTGCAATTTTGTCAGGGTGTCACTTAATAGTAGGAATTTTGACACAGAATAATTCCTAAAAGTTCCAGTGTTAGATAGTCTCCCTGGTTTTCCTTTACTTCAAAGCATTCAACTTTATTGTCTGACCTAAACAGTGAGGACATTACACTAGGGAGGGTGCAGCATTCCACCATGTTTATGAGGACTAGGTCATGTGTGTTTGCTTCCCTACTGGATGTGCAGACTAGCTGATCCAAGTTATTTACATTTGCAAAGTCCAGGAATCATTGGACCTGCATGCTCAGGCTGTGTATGATTCCCAGTTTATATAGGGATAGTTAAAGTCACCCATAGGTATAGTGTGAATCGGGAGCATCTCCTGTACACTTCAGTATGCATTATGGTTTTCTTAAGATATAGAGAGGGACCCATAGCTTGCAAGGATATGGTACAGGACTTTGTCTAATGTAGTTTGGAAAAGGAGGGTCTCAGGCCCATCATACTGATCGACCAGCCAAGTTGCTTTTAATGTAAATAGAGACACCTCCACCTTCTGTCTCTTCCTGAGCAGTAGCAGTAGCAGTAGTTGGCATACATTTATGGAAGGCCCAGAACTGTGTGTGTGTGTGTGTGTGTGTGTGTGTGTGTGTGTGTGTGTGTGTGTGTGTGTGTGTGTGTGTGTATACATATGTGTGTGTGTTTCTGTATGTTTGTGTATGTGTGTGTGCATTTTTATGTGCGTGTGTACATATCTATTGATATATGTCACACATATATGTATATAGATTTGCGTGAGTGTGTATAAACTTAATGTAATTATATTCCTGATCATTAACTGCAGCAAAAACAAACCATTTGTTAAATAATTCATTTAGTATTTAAAGTTTTTATAAACCAGTGGTTTGTTAAATACATAACTGATGCCATCCCATCCAGGAGAACACTTATTTAAGTCTTTTAGAATGCCTTTATCTTATATACTGTTATCTTATTATCTACTTATCTTGATTTTCCTACAATATTTGTTTAATACTCCTCTGAACTTTATCCCCCTCTCCTTTACCCTTAAACATACCATTTAAATATGCTCCACAACTTTATTTGAGCTGTACAATGGCACAGTAAAGCAGTATTGTCACTTCACTGCAAGACGTTTTCTGTTTCAATTCTAAGTATGTTGTCTTCTGTGCAGAGATTGCACATCCTTCTTTCATCCACGTGATTTCTTTCTGGATATTCTGGTTTACTCCCACTTCCAAAGACATGTTGTAGGCAGACAGGTGACTCTGGTTTCCATGGGTGTGTATGTGATACAGAAACACAAGGCCTGATGATCTCTACTGTTCCCTACTTGCCTAGTAAACTCTTGGTATAGTAACAAATGTTCATGGGTTTGCTACATGAGTTGCATGTTGTCAACAACATTGTCTGAAAGGGTAACTTCATTTTCTTCCTCTTTTTATTTATATCTTTCTTTACCTGAAGCATTTTTTAGTGCATACATTTCATTACTATTCTTTATTGCCTGTCTTCCAAAGAGTGGAGACACCTCCTCATTCATCCTTTTAAACACATACTGCTTTGCTTTTCCTGACTATTTCAGTCATTCACAATTTTTTGTAACTACATTCTTTCATTAAAAAAAAAAAGCTTTTAAGATTTACTTAAGAAAGTTTTACTATTTCCCCCAGAGCTCTCTGATATTAAATGTTCTGTTTTATGATTTTTTTCAGTCACACTCTATAATCAAACATTATTTTTTTCTTTAACTCATTTAATCAAAAATTCCATCAGGATATAGCTTAATTGTGGGTGGTGCAGTGGTGCAGCAGTTAGCATTGTTGCCGCACAGCAAGAGGTTCTCCGGTTGAATTCTCGGCTGGGGTGCTTTCTGTGTGGAGTCTGCATTTCCTTCCTGCATTTGCATGTGCTTCTTCCAGGTGCTCCTGTTCTCTCCCATATTCCAAAGAATGCATCTGGAGGGTTTCTCTCTGAGCCCCTGCTGAATATGGGCTCTGTCCCAGTTGGACTTTCCCAATAAATAAATAAAATAACTGAAAACAGGCTCTATTCCAATCTGACTTTCTTGCTAAACAAATGTCTAATAAATAAAATCATTTTCAAATGACCTAGCCTTAACTGATAAATAAATTCATTGTTTTCCATCCTTCAAAATTTTTGGGTCCCTATCAGTTGATCAAGTTTTCAGAAACTTGAAATTCATATGATAAGAGACATATGATTGAGTTTTTGAAAACTCGAAGTTTGTGAATGGAGATTGCAGTACAGTGTGGATTGGGAAATTTACCCTTTTCCTCACTGTAGTGCAATCTTGGAGTTGGTATATTTAATTTGCAGGGGGTGTGGGGTAAAAAGGTAGATTTTTGTGTTTTTTTTTTATTATTATTTTTTATTTATTTTTTTGATGTTCGAGTTTTTGGAAACTCGATCATATGATCTCGACCTTATGAATTTCAGGTTTCTGAAAACTCGATAATCTGACATAAACCCTGACCATACAGCCTTATGCTCAGAGAAACCAGCAGTCATAACTCACATCGTATATTACCAACTAATTTCAACTGACCAGCATTTATCTTGAACTTTACCCAGAGATACATAGCTCTTCCATTCATCCCATCATCTACTCCACATCTATTATTTAGGCAAAATGGGGCCTGTATATCACTTCTTTTTTTTTTTCATTTTCTGCCTTATGAAATCACAGAAAGAGTTCTTTCAACGTTGAAGACCAAAAGGATAAATAAAATCTACACTGAAACTGCAACAAACTGCTTGCTACAAATATCACAAGCAGTTTGCTACAGTTAAATCACCAGACACTGAGCGCTTCAATGCTTTGACTGAGACCATCAATGTAGAATCAGCATTCATTTACGAAGCCCTAATATCCTGATGGCTTCATAAATTAATACTAGCACTGCGCTCCTGTATCATCAACAGTGGTTGATCATGTCATCATAGCTTGCATGGTGGGGGTGGGGCAGCTAATCTCTCCTCCCTTCTCCCATCCCCTTGGTAAATATCTGCCTGAGCTACAAAGTTTACACACTATTATTTTATTTATTTATTTATTATTCTTAGTCCACATTGCATGCTTTTCAGCTGGCTATCAGCCAATGCTGTAAGGCTGCACTTCTTCTTCCATTTCCTGGATTGGGACACTCCACTGGTCAGTTGAAATGGAAAAATGTCTCAAAATAGAGCAGTCTGCAGTAACACTTATACTATCTGATGAGCTACTGGTGTCATATGCATCACCATATATACCACAGGTTCATAGATTAGTACTAGGCTAACTGCCCTTGTAGGCCATTTTAAGCCAACCTAACTAGCCATGTGAGAATAAAAGCCTGCACCTTGTGCCTGTAAGGTAAATGCCTTAACCATTACACCAACCTCCTACCATCAATTAGTGCTATCCCCTCCCACCAATCCACCATGTCATTACACCACTGCCTTCATCAATGGGATGTGTCAGATCACTGGCACTGCCTGATGTCTGCAAAAGCATGCATCAATGTTTATTGCTAGTACTAGCATGTCTGCAAAGATGCATGACTGCCTAATATAATTTTTAATTTATTTTTACTCTTGTTTATGATTAATTGACTGCACTGAGTAAAATAGCTTCTCAGTTTACTGTATTATGCATTTTCTGTGTAAAAGTTACAGTACGTGACCAAAGTGGTTTCAAACTACTTTTCAAGTTTATTTTTTTGATTACTTTCATAGGATTATAGATTCACACTAAGCAATCACTCTTTCCACCATTATCAGTTTAGGTTAAAAAAAAGGAAAAAAAGGCAGCTGAAGGTGTGTCCTGCCTTGAGGATGTCCACACAAGGATAATCCCATATAGAATTTGTGGCTACCCATCCAGTTGTCAAGGTTTGCCTAGAATAATATGAATCTATCCCTTTAACAAATGTTATTCATTTGTTGATAAATATTTAGCTCTGTTGTGTAGGCATTCATGAAACCATTTGTTCTATGAATGTATACAAGAGTAAGGAGGATGCACTCCTTGACTGTGTTCATAGGAGTCGTATGAATTTCAAGGCAAATGAATATCATTACTATTTATGCCTTGTAAGCACCCACCATTTAGCTGCACCACCTTTTTCTTGAAGGATTAAGCCAGTCAAGCCCAGGTGAACTTGTGGGTGCTGATACAATTATCTCTGTCTTATATGTAACAAAACACTGCATTACACTGCTTAATCTGCTAGATCAGGCTGTTCCAGAGATGGGGGAAGCACTGCATGAGGAATCTGTAACTTCATTATGTTTTATTTATCTGATAATGAAGATTTAAGTATGTGTTTCTGTTATTTGTGGAACTATTAGTGTAGTGAAAATATAAGAGATCCAGGACAACTGGCGGCACATAAGGCAAGGCATAGAGCTCCCTAAAATGTATTTAAGATAATGACTAAAGGGGAAGTACTTCCAGTCTCTCTTGGTTGCTCATGGTCTTTAAGCCCATGATCTTCTTAGTTAGTAGCATCTGGGGACTTTCTAGTTATTTGATATGTCTAGTGAGGTACATCACTTATTGGACATGTACTCAATGATTAGCCTAGTCAATGAGAAATATATGGGACCAATGACCTCTATAGGTCTGGATGACAGTCCACTGGTAATTAGTAATGCCAAGTAGAAGGATTTTCTGACTACTGTTGTCATATCATGATCAACAGAGACCGATTGATGTATGCATGACTGATACTATCTAACAGCATTTTCATTTTGATGCAGAGTGTTGTCTCTTCTGTTTGCTGAGGGGACGGGCTGTCTAGCAAATATGACAATACTGTATTTTTTTTGCATTTAATTTGAGTCCATTTTAATACAGCAGTTATTTGTTCGCAAGTTACTGCTTAAGGTTTATGATATCAGATGGGACTAAGTAATTTAGAGTTCTCTAAATTAGTTACCCAGACACCTTGGTTTCCATGCTGAAGATGAAAAATGAAAAGGTCAAAAAAGAGAGATATTAATACTAAGCCCTTCAGGGACATCACTATTTACCTTCATACTTTCGCATGAGGCACCCGTTATTTGCACTGCATGGGTTCTGTATCTAGGCTATCCATCTAGGCCATCCGTCTTTTTAAAGTGTTATGCTTACTTTCAGTGTCACCTAATTTCAGTGTCACCTAGAAAAAAAAGAAAAAAATGCCTTGGCCTGGTCAAGATACATCATGTGAATTACATGACCACAGTCAACAACCTGTTGTCAATCTCTTGCAGAGGTTAAAAAATTCTTTAGGCATAATTTTCTTGTGACAAAGCCAAACTGCTGATTTTTGATATTATAGGTTTTTTTTAAGATTAGTTGTATCTGACACTGTTACTGAAGCCAAAACTACCTGACTATATGACATTTTCAGTATACTAATATGGTGTGTACTGTGTCTAGTTGATTTTACTGACCCAGCTTTGAGTTTCAATCATTTCTGTTTTTTTTTTTGTTTTTTTTTTTTTTTTTTTGTGGCAGAAGGGAATAGAAGACTATTTCTTGGCTTATGCTTGATATTTAGGTAAAATACTACAGTGTTGCTATTGGTTGGTGTACTCTGTTATGCTTTGCCTTGTTGGTTTCCGCTGTTATAAAAAAAAATACTCCAAATTATGACCTGGTCAAACTGGATATAACTCTGGTTCTGAAGGCAAGAGCACCTACTTAATTTTAAAGGAAAAACAGATAAGTTTTTATAATGATTGCATGAAAACGAGTAGAGTGTTGAGGCTGTCAGAATAACAGTGTGCTGTAGCAAACTGTAGCAAACCACTAGTATTAGAAAGCTCTGTGTTTTCTCAGCTTAAGATGCATGAGGAACAGGACATTAAATTCAAGAAATGGTCTGATGAGAGATGAGCAAATGATAAGTAAGAATTCTCTGGATGTAGAGAAGATACGCTAGAATATCCAACATAAAAGGATTTCCCATGGAGGCAAAATGTTGAAAAGATAAGATGTCATTAACAAAGTTGCATGCATCTTTTATAAGTCTCCATTCGAAGCAGTGTGGTTAAGATATGGAATTGTATTGTTTAACAATTACACTGTACTAAATTTAATTGCATTTAGTTTGAGACCACTTCTCTTGCTCCAGTTATTTTTGCCATGCAAAGAGATATTGCTATCCCAGCTATCTGGAATTTTGTAAATGGTTGTGTGTCATTTGTGAATGTCAACATGCTTTGATGTCAAGATGTTTGTGTTATTGGGGGGGTGTGGCCAAGGTTGAACACAGGATAGCAGCAGATTTATTTAGCTCCACCAATTTCATTACACTGACAGGAATTAATTACTTAAAAAATTAATTTTTGAAGTAATTTTCTTTCTAAATATGTTTGTTTTATATAGTTCTTGAACTATATCTAAAAAAGAAAGGAAATTTTAACAATATTCCTGTCAGAAATCACATTGGAAATTTTCCTGTCAGTTTATCAGTCTGAAATGAGTTCCAGTAAGACAAATTCTCAAGACTCCAGCATCAAGAAAGAACTTCAGTCTCTGATAACTATAATCCAGCAACTTACTGCTAAGATGGATAAAATGGATACTAAAATTGATACCTTCATAGAAAAAACTACAAAACAAATAGACTTGTTACATATAGACCTGCAACAACAGAAGATCCAGATGACAGGCATAGAAGAAGCTGTGAATGACATGGAAAATAGAATCCAAGAAGAGGAAATCAACATTGAGTTTCCGCTGAAACAAAATACACATTTACCAACAAAGCTGGATGACCTGGAAAATAGATCTAGGCACAATAACATTAGGATTTTTGGACTGCCAGAAAATATTGAAGGTAACAATATTACTTCTTTTTTAACAACATGGCTCCCTAAAACTTTAGATTTACCAGAAGCATTCTCTTTTGGTATCGAAAGAGCACATAGATCTATAGCTAATACTAACTCTAACAAAAACTATCCTAGATCAGTTATAGTTAGATTTCTATCATCTTTTGATAAAGAGATGGTTCTTAAATCTGCTTGGGCTAAAGCTCCTGTTAAGATTAATGAGACAACTGTGCATTTTGACAATGACTATTCTTCCTTGGTAATAGCTAAAAGAAAAGTTTTTCTGCCACTAATAAGGGAGCTTAAAAAGCACAGTTTAAAACATACCTTCTGTTTCCTGCCAAGCTAAAAATCTTCCTTCCTGATGGTCCTAAAATTTTTGATGACTTAGACTCTGCTTTACTGTTTATCAAAAAAATAAGATTTTGGATAAAATAGAGGAAATGGAATGGGCTAGTCCTTCATTAAAGAGACTGGCAACTGAAACTTTGTGGAAGACTTCAGAGAAGAAGAAGAGACTAAAGAACAAATGATTTGTTCTATGTTTTTCTTTTTTCTCTCATCATTTTACTTCATTATTAATCTTTTTAAATATAGTTCCTGCATTTCCAGAAAGCCACAAATGTTCTGAAAAAGATTTAATTAAAGTTATTTTCTGTGTGCAAAGAAATGTTTTGTTTCATAACCAGTCAAAATATCTGAGGAACTATTAACAAGCTATTATTCAATTTGTTTCTCTTTCTGAAAAAGAGAAGTAAGGTCAGTAATTTGATACATTTTATTTTTCTTTTTTTTCTCCTTTTCTTTGTTTAAACAATGACATTCTATTTAGATAATGTAGTGGGTAAAGGGTGGGGGAGGGCAGGGAGAGAAGAGTAATGAAAATATGATAAATGGAATAATAACATATTTATTCCTTGTAAAAAGTTTATATGTTCTTCAAATGCTATTCCTAATTATACTTTCTTGATTATACTGCTTATGCTTGTTTGTAAATAATCTGTCATGCTTTAACTAATAATAATTAGAACTAAATAATAGTAAATAATATGTTTTATTTTTAACTCTATTAATATAAACAGTAAGTAATATTCCATTGTATATATTTCTTATAGCTTTCTCTTACATTTTTTTATTTCTGCTTTAAACTCTTTTATTTTCTACTCTCTTTTTCTTTTCTTTATTCTTTCTCTTTATTTTTGTTTCTCATATTAATATATAGAAATGCTTTTGATCATATAGACACAGTAAATAATAAGATTTGCATAAAAATTGAGTTGGGACAAAAATATTGAGTTTTATTACTTATTAATAACTTTGGGCTTAATTTCACTTACATAGAGGCTGTAATAACCTGTAAAATACATTGCGAAGGTTTTGTCATGTTTAGATGCATTTACACTGCTAAATGAATGTTTGTCACTAGTTTTTGACAAGTTTCCCTTAAAATGTTAAGGGAGACAATCTGGGATGTGGGCTACCTCATGAACAGTGTCCTCGAGTTGTTTCAAAAGCTTCAACTCTCAGAATTCCCACAGAGAAGCTGAAAGCAATCAATCTGACCTTTGACCCAGATATCACACTGACACATCACAGATTCAGGAAGAATACTCTACCAGGAAGTAGAACTGATGCAAATGCGACTATGTGAAGGAAAATGAACCCTTTAACATTTAAATGTGAGTTATTTTATATAATTACTTAAATATCTATGTTATAATTCATAAAATATGTCAGTTATAATGATTTTAAATGATGCAGTTTCTTGTAGTAAGTAAATGTCTTATTTTAGAAGGCATAGAAAATGAAACATTTATTCAAGCGTTTTTGAAAATCTACTTGACTGCAGCATACTAATCTGTGTTAAAAACTTATGTTCCAAACATATACATTACTATAACTCATTTAATTAATCTGATTGACAAGCATAAATAACTTTATAACTCTATTCGGGAAGAAATTGTCATGTGATATATTTTAAAGCAGTAGTATAGACATACAAAATACAGATGGCTTTTACAATAATGCAAGTGTTTCTGAGAATTTGCATAACTATGCAGTATGATTTATAACAATTTCTATAAATATAATATTTTATTCTATTGACAATAATGAGTATGAGTAAAATGCTCATATACAAGCAATTCAAGGTTTTTTTTTGGAAGCTATTGACTGCATTTACATGACAGAAAATAGATGCATCTTAATATATGTAATGTCTGAACCATATTAGCCAAAGATTTTGATTTAAATGAATGTTAGAACTTATTTTTACATACTTTGAATAAATTAATATGTAAATATGCCTTGCTTTTTTTCTCTCTTTCTTTCACTCTCTCTCCCTCTTTCACGTCTTTTAGTTCTCTCTCTCCTCTTGGTTCATAATATCAAGTTTATTTGAATGCTATTTGAATACAAGTGTATTATATTACATAGATGTATATAGTAGTATGAATAGTTTTTTTAAAAAAAAGTTTATTTTAGTTTATATGATGCTGTTTTATCAAATGTGTAGTCTTGTCTTGCTAGATAATTGAATTGAAAGCTGTTAATTTAAGTTAAATATAACCAGTATTAAATTGATAAGGTGGTAGCTGAGGTACTGCTGCTTAGGGTAGGGGGTTAACTTGAGTGGTAAATACTACTCTAAGTTGGAGTTTTTAACTCCAGGCTGGATGTAAGGTTTAATCCTTACATTATTTTCACTTGTTCATTGTTATATGTATATAGTGTTGACAGCCACAATATATTTTGTACACTCATTGTCACTACAAACAAAATTGAATCCTATACAAAATCCCATAAGAGATTCAATAAATACAGCTATATTTAAAGGTACACCTAAAGGAGGAGATGTAACATTACTTATGTTGCTATTTGTTATTTTGATCATAAGATTCTTAAGTTTTAAAAATGCCAAATGACATCTTTAAAAGAAATTTCTTTAAACATTAATGGATTGAATAATCCATGTAAAAGGGCAAGCCTAATAAGATACATTAATTTACATAAGGCCAACTTAGTCTTCCTGCAAGAAACCCATCTCTTGAAAAAAGATATTGATAAACTAGCCACAAACAAATATACAGTATTGGTTAGTTCAGAGCACACTCAGAAAAAAGAGGAGTGGCTATTTTATGGAATAAAAGTATGCCCATTCCTAAAGCCATTAAGTCTTATCAGGATGACAAAGGAATGTTTTGTATGGTTACAATACAAATTAATGGGAAGACTTACACCTTAATTAATGTATATTGGATACCTGGAATTGGTATTAATACAGTGAAACATCATCTTGATAAGATCATATCATTCTCTATAGGAGATATTATTTTAGCTGGTGACTTTAATTGTATACTACATGAAAGTGATACTACCACTATAGGAAAAGAAGAATTACATCTAATGCAAAACATTTAAATGATTTTGCTAATTCTTATAATTTGAATGATATTAATAATCAGATAGATTCAAAATCATTACCATACACCTTTTTTCTAACAGATACAAAACTTATTCAAAAATAGATAGGGTCTTTATTTCTAACCAGATGGTAACAGATTTAATTAATTCCAAAATCATTTAATGTCCTATATCTGATCATAATTCAATTGTTTTTGAATTCATGATAAAAAATACTCATAATGTTCAGATCAAAGGATACCAGCATACTTAACTCAACTAAAAGACTATAAAGAATATATACTTTCAGAAGTAAAACATTTTTTAGACATAAATAATACTCCTGAAGTCTCCATTGTCTATGTTTGGGATGCCTTAAAATCATATATACATGGACAAAGTATCAGATGGTATAATAATAAAAGGAAATCTTGGGATAAGGAATTGTTAGATATTCAAAGTAAATTAGACTCTTATAAACATAATAATAAAGAAAATATTATGGACAAGAAAGTTATTGAAGAAATAAACAAACTAAATGAGAAATACAAAGAAATTTTAACTCATAAAGTTAAAATAACTTTAGAAATACACATTTTGTCTTATTCAATAAGCCCCAAATACTTACATAGACTTAAAAATAAAACAAAAGGTTGAATAAACAAAACCATATCAAAGAAATCTTTTCTCTAAGGAAAAGAAGAATGTTTCTAGTATACCAGAAATACTAGATGAATTTAGAAATCACTTTCACAAAATTAACCATAATAACATTAACATGGAACCTAAAGATAAAATAAAGGAGTTTATAACCACAAACATGAATAAAAAGCTTAATAAACAACAGATTAAACTATTGGACAAAAGTATTTCATATACAGAGGTTATTACACAAATAAATAAGCTTAAATCAAACAAAGCACTGGGTAATGATGGTATTATACCAGAGATATATAAAATCCTTTCTAAAAGTACATATTCATTAATACATAAGGTTTTATTTTGGCCCAAACTGAGTTAATAACCCCCCATCTTGGCAATATACATTTATTTCGCCAATTTTAAAACCTAATAAAGATCCAACTAGATGTACTTCATATCGGCCCATCTCATTACTTAATGTTGATTATAAAATGTTTATGAGTATTTTTGCTGATAGATTGAAGACAATCATTCCCGGCATTATAGATATAGATCAGACAGACTTCATTGTAAATAGAAATACTTTTGATAATATAAGAAGAACTTTAACATTAATTGATTTTGCAAATAGGAAAAAGAAAGATTTAACACTTATTAGTCTTAATATAAGTTCAGCAGGGCAGCCACGGTGGTGCAGTGGTTAGCATTGCCGCCTCACAGCAAGAGGTTTTCCGGTTCGATCCCCGGCTGGGGTGCCTTCTGTGCGGAGTCTGCATGTCCTCCCTGTGGTCGCGTGGGTTTCCTCCGGGTGCTCCGGTTTCCTCCCACATCCCAAAGACATGCTGCAGGTGGATTGGACACTCTAAATTGGCCCTAGGTGTGCATGTGAGTGTGCCTTCTGTGGAAGGTTGGGTGCCGGGCTGGCAACTCGGCACTGTAAAACTCCACTGCCAATCAATGTGCGGACAAGGTGATCCGCTGTGGCGACCCCTAACCGGGAAAAGCCGAAAGAAGAAGAAGAAGTCTTAATATAAGTTCAGCATTTGATTCAGTAAGTTGGGACTATCTGTTTACCTTACTGAAGTGCACAAACTTCTCAGATGCATTTGTAAATCTAATTGAGCATTTATACAAAGGAACATTGGCTTATATTAAGGTAGGAACATATGTTTCACAAAAAATACCCATTTTTAAAGGTACAAAACAAGGATGTCCACTTTCTCCACTATTATTCACTTTAGTAATGGAGCCTTGGGCTAATTTGATCAGAAACAGTACTGACATAGAGGGTTTTGAAATAGATGAAAATACAACTTCCAAAATTCAACTTTTTGCAGATGATGTTCTAATTACATCAGCAGGATCTAATTCTGCTACGCAGTCTCTATTTGATAAAATGATGAATTTTAAAAGTATTTCTGGTTTAACATTCAATGAAGAAAAAACTAAAATACTACCTATATATACACGAAAAAATATTCTCATTAGTGATTTTACTAAATATGTACCCAATTCAGGTCAGATAACTTATTTAGGTATAATACTATCTAAAGATATTAAATCTATTATATATAATAATTATAATACCTGTTTTCTTAATATACAAAATCTTTTTAATACCTGGAATAATATGTTTTTTACTATGGAGGAGAGACTTACAATTATTAAAATGATAATATTCCCCAAGATTTTATACTTAATACAATCAATAATACTTCCACCTACAAAAATAATTATCAAGAAACTGAATATACTAATGTTAAATTTCCTATGGGCACCTAATGGACCTAGGATTGCATTAAAGAAACATACTAATAGCTGGTCTCAAGGGGGTATTTCTTTTCCAGACTTTAATTTATATACTATCTCTTCAATGGTAAAAGTAATTACTTAATTAATAGATAAGTCATATGTCAAAATGGAAAGATTATTGGGAGCTAATTAGTATGCACTTCATGAAAATCTCCTTAACACATAAAAATATGATTGTAAATAACTCCATGTTATGGTTACTAAAGGAATTTTGTACTTCACCTATTACACCTAAACATATGGTTTGTTACCGATTAAATATTATTATTAGCTATCGTAACTTTATATTCATGCACCCTAAGTATAGGGAATGGAATTTTATTATATTCCCTATAATGTATATTCAGGGTATGCTTTTGTCATCTACTTCTGAAGGAACTCATTTAGCTATAGATAATGATCTAAAGTACCGGTATCAGTTGATATCTGATAATAAAGTTAAAAATCTAGATTTCTTAAAACAAGAATTTGATCTAAGAGAAACTTGCTGGTTAGAGGTTCAGACCTTTAGACAACATCTCATTGATAGAATAGATCTAATGTCTATAACAGTTAAAGAATCTATTCCAACACTGATTGATTACTTGATATTAAATTTACAACATAAAGTTTCTGATAAAGGTAAACTTTCATACATACATAAAATTATCAGACAAGAAACTTTTTACAGTGTAGATACATACTGGAATTATTTCACTTCTATTAATGGGGATCCACCAAATCAACAAGATAAACAATATATATTAGAATCTGCCTATAGAACTACGTCTTCCATTGTCTGGAGACTTATACATGGAAATTTTTACATAGATCTTTTTATACACCTTTGATGATGAATAAAATAAATAATAAAGATAATCTATGTAAGAGATGTAATGTAGAAATTAATGCTGACTGGGCTCATATGTTTTATGACTGTATAAAATTGAAAGAATACTGGAAGTCAGTTAATGAATTTTTGCAGGCTCTTTTTACAGATAATTTCATTATTTCTAAATCTCTTATATTATTCAACACACCTGTACCTCAAAGTGTTAAAAAGGTTAAGCTTCCCTTGTTATGGTCTATTCTAGCAGTGGCTAGGAAAATAATAACCAGAAATTGGATTTCAGATACACCTCCTTCGTTCAATGAATTTAAAAATGTTATGAATATAGTGTGCCATATGGAAATAAACACAATTAGGTCAAGAACAACTAGAAAAACATCTTATTATATTGTATGGGATAATTTACAAAATTTGTTAAAAAAATCCTAATTTCAATAGCATGGTATTTTAGTTTAATTAATTGATCTGATTGTAGTGGATGTCTTTGTAAATACTTTAGTTGTTTTGTTGAATGTTATAATCATATCTATTTTTAATTACTTGTATAAAATTGTTATGATATTTCTCTTGTATATTAAAACAATAAACCTGTTTTGAAAAAAAAAAAGATGTTTGTGTTACAACTGCATTAGAACTGTATGTTATGTGTATATCAAACTGCTGGCACAGAAGTGTGAGTGTTGAAAAGGTATTTTACAAAGTATTGAGCTTAAAGATGTGTCCACAGTGTATCATACTAGAAAAAAAAAAACAGAAATGTACATATGCTATTGTAACTGTTTAAATACATATATTTTAACAATAGAAACTGGAACACAGGAGGTTAACTTCAGAAAAAATAGCTAAAATTAAATTACTTTATGGCTGGGCCATAAAAAATTTATCTTTCAGTTTTAGTGCAGAAACAGACATACTGTCTGTACTAGAGAAGTTTTCTGTATTGTCTTTAAAGGTGGAGGAATGTAAATTATTTTACAACTTCTACCATTTGCCAAAAGATCTGAGATCTATGTATTTTTACAGGTGGATGCTAAATACTGCTAGCTAGATGAAAAGAAATTATGTCATTCTGCAAGTTATCCCAGCAGTAATATTTGAGATATTAATTTGGGAAGTCTCTGAGAGAGAGAGAGGGAGAGAGAGAAAGAAAATTCTGTATTTTGTCTTTGACCTGACAAGATCCATTCACCACATCTGTCTTCTTTGCTTTGAAGTAAGTGTACTTGGGTATAGTATAATTCTTTTAGATATAGTCAGGAATATAGCAAAGCTTAGCTTAGATATTTTTTCTTTATTTATTTGAGAATGTCCTGCAATGTTGTTTTAAATATTTCCTGTGATGTTGAATTATGATATAATTGTACATATATATTTAGTATTGTGGTATTCTTTTATTATGTATTATTAAATATATTTAAACATTTTGTTGTGGCTGATCTCTGTGAGGCATATTTAAGTTCTGAGAGTACTTGCATATTTATTTGGTGACACTGTGTAGGCCACTCCTAATAGCCTTGCTCTTGGTCAAACTACCGTTTGTATTGTTGGTAACATTACACAGTAAGATTGGAAACCCTTTGTTAAAGGCCTTAAAAAAGATGTGACTGGTGGCAATAATAACTACCTTATAGTCTGGGCAGTATGAGGCATGGCTAGTAAACCTGTGCCAGCCTTTCCCAGGCATGTTTGTGTGTAAAACAAATCTTCATGAGGGTGTGTGTCAGCTAGATGGGCAGGAACACGAAGCACTTGTTGAACAGAGAGAGTGTTGAAAGTCTTGGCTTGGCCACTCAGCTGAGATTTCAACTCTATAGCTGTGCCAGTGGGGAGTCTTATTGGTGATATGGAAAAAGAGGGAGAAACCAGCCCGAGACTGACTGTGGTCTCTGTGTGCTCTAAAGGGAAATTGCACTTATTGCAGATATCTGTATCTGGAAATATTGTGTATGTACCTGTCATCCTTCAAATGTACATCCTCCACTGGTGCTAGTGATTACTGGGCCAGAAGTGGGAAGTCACATATAATGGTTGTCAGTGGTAGGATATCCACATATTAGGATTCAGTGGTGTGGATAGTGAACTCCGGTAGCCTGTAAACAGTGGTCACTAATGGTTATACTCTTAATCAGCCACAGAGTGAACATTCAGAGTTTCATATCAAAATAGTTTTATTTTTTTTCATTAGCTTAGTTAGTCAATGAGAGCAGGCAAGGATGTTAGCAGAGGTGTATGGCAAGCTGACAAGCAGACAGTTGACTGAGATATGCCAGGCTAAAGGACTGGTGCATGCCAACCTGACTAAAGCAGACAAGATTGCAGCATTAGTCACAGCTGCATCACAGAGTAGCAACCAGGAGGGCAACCAGACTGGCCTTACCGATGTACAAATCTCAGAAAATGGACAGTTCAACCTTTCCACAGAGGACTTAAAAATCCATCTGGGGTTAAAGTTACTTGAACTGGAGATCAAACGGTTAGAACTAGAATTAGCAAACTGCCACATTTGGAAGCTGAAGAAAAGGAGATACAGATGGCATTAGAATCAGCAGAGAGACTGAGACATCAGGAAGTTGAAGAGAATGAGAGGCAAAGGCAACATGAAAAGGAGAGGCTGACTCTTTGCTAGGGTCATGGAGGTAATAGGGGAGGGAGTAACTAAACCCCATAAGCAACAAAGGTCAGTAAATTTCTTCCACTATTTACAGAGTGTAATAAAGTTGAGAGTTTTAGTTATATATGTTTGAAATGGTGTGTAAACAGTATGGTGCCTGACCCCCTTCATCCATGGTAAACCTGTAACTGCTATTTCTAAATTTCTGATATTGATTGCTTAAATTATAACACAGGCAAAAATTGTTTGTTAGAGTGTTTTATGTTAACACCTGAAGCTTACAGAAAAAAAGTTTTTGAGCATAGACTCAAGATAGATGAAAGTATGTGTGAATATATTGATGAGTTAAGCACTTATTTTCATAGATGGATGAGTGGGTGACAGGTCACCACTTTTTTCAGGGCTGTCAGACCTTTAGGTAAGGGAACAACCCCTTAGCACTTTACTTGAGGACATGAGAATCTGGTTAGCAGATAGAAAATTTAACAAAGAAGATGAGTTGGGGAGAAGGGAGACTGATATCTAGCAAACAGGGCATCAGTGCACAGGAAAGAGATGTGCAGTGCTGCTCATTGGTTTAAGGGAACCCATGGTGGGCAGCGTAAACCACCCCAACAGAGTCTGCCAGTAACAGGGGAAGCCACTAGTCTGGGTACACCCCCAGGACCAAAGGTTAAATCTTTTAAATGCAACCAGTGGGGCCATGTAGCATATAGATGTCCATGGAAGCAAGGTGGGGAACAAAAACGTGGGATAGCCAGTAAGTGAGAATGCCAGCACTAAGTTGTCTGGAGACAACAAGGACACCAAACTACAACAAGAAGTTATATCCTATCTTAGTAGATTGGAAACAGGCCACAGCTAAGAGAGAGACAGCCTCTAACCTAACCATTATGAAGACTGTAATGGTTAAAGGTTAGCACTACATGCTTGGGCAGTCTACTCCAGTCAGAGCTTTAGGAGAGACCCCATTCCAAAAACCTTTGGCTAGAGTTCACCTTGACTGGGAGGGTAGAAAAGGTAGCTACACTGTGGGCATGGCATAACCACTATCCACCACTTCAATGACCTTTATAATAATGAAGAAGAAGACAAGGTCTGCCTTTAACAGTGTTGACACTGCTCTGGGGCTAAGAAAGTGTCAATGTCTATATTCATGATGTAAAAAACAATGCATTCCATATATTTATATGTAAGGATATGGAGACTTACTGGTTTATTTTGAAGACCAGGAGTAGGGCCACCTTTGCATAGTGGCATCATAGAAGTAGTAATTTTTCAAAATTCTGGAATTTAATCCATGGAGTGGCTTAGGTTAGAGAGGTTAAACAGTTATCTGTTTGGTCATAATTCCCACTAATAATCACATAACCTGGTATGTTATTAGGACTATTGGGCATAGCATTTTCAGCTTTTAAAAAAGTTGAAAAGACTTGTTCCAAAGTAATTATAGGGGAGATTGGACTGAAATATATGGTGAACAGTTATGGATGTGGATGGAATAAAAATCTACACTGAATTTCTCTGCTAGGATATTTGCTTTTTCCTTTGGATCCGAGTGGATAGCATTCTTGTGAATAATCTGTAGCTGCTATTTTATTAACTTCCTCACATAGGTGAATAAGGATTTGTGGATACAATTAGGTTTGATGTCTATTTTAAGTTTATATTTAGCTTTATATTTCTTAATGGCCCATTTAAATTCACCCTAACATGCTGAAGTATCTCCTTTGGCGAGCAAGATATGACCTATTGCAGGTTTCAAGTAAGTGTGAAACAGAAGAAAGATCTGGCAACTTACTTCAATTTTACCCTTTGCCTTCAAAATTCCATGGGTAGTGGTGGTTGTCCATAGGGTTACTGCAGGAAAGTGGGGGAGCAATGTCTTCCTCTTATACAATTTATTTGTGTGGGTATTCCATGTTATAGGCTTGTTTTTAAAATTCTCTTTATATTTGGTGCAGATGGGCACAGCATTATCAATACAACTATTTACGACTAAGTAAAAGTAAGACAGATAGGCAGCAGCATTAGCAGTGGGGACTGTCAGAGATTACTGCAGACTTATCTTTTATCATTGCATAATGAAAAAAGGTTAGTTATTGAGACGAATGTGCGGTAGGAGAAGAAGCAAGGAGAATGTTATGTTTTTATAGTCTGACTCAGTGAGGGGAGATGATAAACAGGGTTGGGTGTAATCAGTGGCCATATTAAGGAGGATGAAAAAAGAATGTTGATGCCCTGAAGTAACATTGGCTATTTGTTCAAGGATGCTAGCATTTATAAAGTTAAGGAAGTATAAGGCATGCTTTACATTTATTGTATATGTCAGACAGTTTATTGATAGATAATTGAAATGACTTGGTATAAAAGAGTTTGGATTTATGGGAATTTTATTAAAGGTGTTAAGATAACTATCATGATCAGCAAAAGACTTTTAACTACCTAAGACTTACTAATTAATCTTATTCAAGATAACCTTGACTTCTAGAAGTTCAAATTTGGAGTCAGAACAAATCTGTTGAGAAATAATAGAGTGCTTGACAAAAATGACGCTCTCCTCTAATTTACAAAAGGACTGAATGCATGATGGGTGCTAAGCCAAGTCATGCAGTGTGCGCTTTCTTTACACTGAAACCACTTCTATCCAATTTTACATATACAAATGCATTCAAGTTGCATGAGGGGCTCATGTTCAGGCATGTTTTTCTATTTGCACTTCTTGCATTGAGTAAAGCTACATTAATGTTTTCCAAGTTAGAATGCAATGCACTCAAATGTTCTGGAGAGGGGGGGGGGGGCATGGCCAAGGATGAACACAGGATAGCAGCAGATTTCTTCAGCTCCACCAATTTCATTACATTGACAGGAATTAATTACTTAAAAAATTAATTCTTGAAGTAATTTTCTTTCTAAATATGTTTGTTTTATATAGTTCTTGAACTATATCTAAAAAAGAAAGGAAATCTTAATAATATTCCTGTCAGAAATTACTTTGGAAATTTTCCTGTCAGTTTATCAGTCTGAAATGAGTTCCAGTAAGACAAATTCTCAAGACTCCAGCATCAAGAAAGAACTTCAGTCTCTGATAATTATAGTCCAGCAACTTACTGCTAAGATGGATAAAATGGATACTAAAATAGACACTTTCATAGAAAAAACTACAAAACAAATAGACTTGTTACATATGGACCTGCAACAACAGAAGATCCAGATGACAGGCATAGAAGAAGCTGTGAATGACATGGAAAATAAAATACAAGAAGAGGAAATCAACATTGAGTTTCTGCTGAAACAAAATACACATTTACAAACAAAGCTGGATGACCTGGAAAATAGATCTAGGCGCAATAACATTAGGATTTTTGGACTGCCAGAAAATATTGAAGGTAACAATATTACTTCTTTTTTAACAACATGGCTTCCTAAAACTTTAGATTTACCAGAAGCATTCTCTTTTGGTATCGAAAGAGCACATAGATCTATAGCTAATACCAACTCTAACAAAAACTATCCTAGATCAGTTATAGTTAGATTTCTATCATCTTTGATAAAGAGATGGTTCTTAAATCTGCTTGGGCTAAAGCTCCTGTTAAGTTTAATGAGACAACTGTGCGTTTTGACAATGACTATTCTTCCATGGTAATTGCTAAAAGAAAAGTTTTTCTGCCACTAATAAGGGAGCTTAAAAAGCACAGTTTAAAACATACCTTCTGTTTCCTGCCAAGCTTAAAATCTTCCTTCCTGATGGTCCTAAGGTCTTGATGATTTAGACTCTGCTTTACTGTTTGTCAAAGAAAAAGGATTTTGGATAAAATAGAAGAAATGGAATGGGCTAGTTCTTCATTAAAGAGATTGGCAACTGAAGCTTCCTGGAAGACTTCAGAGAAGAAGAAGAGACTAAAAACAAATGATTTGTTATATGTTTTTTTCTCTCTCATCATTTTAGTTCATTATTAATCTTTTGAATATAGTTCCTGCATTTCCAGAAAGCCACAAAGATTTTGGAAAAGATTTAATCAAAGTTACTCTCTATGTGCCAAGAAATGTTTTGTTTCATAACCAGTCAAAATGGCTGGGGATTTAATGGCAGGCTGTGACTCGATTTGTTTTCTTTCTGAAAAAGTAAGGTTAGTAATTTGATACATTTTTTATCTTTATCTTTTTTTTCCTTCTTCTTTTATTATTTTCTTTGTTTAAACAATGACATTCTATTTAGATTATGTAGTGGGTAAAGGGTGGGGAGGGCAGGAGAGAACAGTAATGAAAATATCATTAATAGAATAATAACATTTATTTCATGTAAAAGTTTATAAGTTCTTCAAATGCTATTTCTAATTATACTTCCTTGATTATACTGCTTATGCTTGTTTGTAAATAATCTGTCATGCTTTAACTAATAATAATCAGAACTAAATAAGAGTAAATAATATGTTTTATTTTTAACTCTATTAATATAAACAGTAAGTAACATTCCATTGTATATACTTCTTACAGCTTTCTCTTACATTTTTTATTTCTGCCTCACTCCCTTTTATTTTCTACTCTCTTTTCTTTTCTTTATTAATATATAGAAATGCTTTTGACTGTGTGGGCACAGTGAATAATAGGATTTGTATGAAAATTGAGTTGGGAGAAGAATGCTGAGTTTTATTGCTTGTTGGTAATTGTGAGTTTAATTTCACTTGCATAGAGGCTGTGATGATCTGTGGAATACATTGTGGAGGTTCTGTCATGTTTAGATGCATTTACACTGCTAAATTAATGTTTGTCACTAGTTTTTAATAAGTTTCCCGCCAAAATGTTAAGAGAGACAATCTGGGATGTGGGCTGTCTTATGCACAATGTCCTTGAGTTACCTCAGAATCTTCAAATCACAGAATTCTCACAGAGAAACTGAAAGCAGTTAGTATAAACATTGACAAGGTTATCACACTGACACACCACAGATTCAGGAAAAATACTCTGTTCATAAAATATGTCAGTTATAATGAGTTTAAATGATGTAGTTTCTTGTAGTAGGTAAATGTCTTATTTTAGAAGGCATAAAAAATGAAACATTTATTTAAATGTTTTTGAAAATCTACTTAACAGCAGCATAATAATCTGTGTTAAAAATTTGTGTTCCAAACATATACTTTACTATAACTCATTTAATTCATCTGAATGACAAACATAAATAATCTTATAACTCTATTCTGGAAGAAATGTCATGTGATATATTTTAAAGCAGTAGGTTAGCATGATTGTAAAATCTGGTTACCAATATGTGTTTGCTGTGCATTGTTTTGTATAAAGCAGACAGATTTATTCTGGGGACAGCAAGTGGGATGGTGTTCAGCAGGGACACAACTCAGTGAGATCAGATATATATATATATATATATATATATATATATATATATATATATATATATATATATGTGTGTGTGTGTGTGTGTGTGTGTGTGTGTGTGTGTGTGTGAGTGTGATGGCTTTTTTTCCGAGAGTCTGCATGGCTATCCAATATGATTTGTAATGATTTCTATGAATACAATGTTTTACTCTATTGACAAAATGAATGTTTGCCACAAGTTTTAATAAGTTTCCCACCAAAATGTTAAGGGAGACAATCTGGGATGTGGGCTGTCTCATGCACAGTGTCCATGAGTTTCCTCAGAAGCTTCACTCACAGAATTTTCACAGAGAAACTGAAAGCAGTTAGTATAAACATTGACAAGGTTATCACACTGACACACCACAGATTCAGGAAAAATACTCTATTCATAAAATGTGTCAGTTATGATGAGTTTAGATGATGTAGTTTCTTGTAGCAAGTAAATATCTTATTTTAGAAGGCATAGAAAATGAAACATTTATTTAAATGTTTTTGAAAATCTACTTAACAGTAGCATAATAATCTGTGTTAAAACTTGTGTCCCAAACATATACTTTACTATAACTCATTTAATTCATCTGATTGACAAGCATAAATAATCTTATAACTCTATTCTGGAAGAAATGTCATGTGATATATTTTAAAGCAGTAGGTTAGCATGATTGTAAAATCTGGTTGCTAGTGTGTGTTTGCTGTGCATTATTTTGTGTGAAGCAGACAGATTTGTTCTGGGGACGGCAAGTGGGATGGTGCTCTGCAGGGGCACGGCTCGGTGAGATCAGATATATGTGTATATATGTGTGTGTGTGTGTGTGTGTGTGTGTGTGTGTGTGTGTGTATGTATGTATATATGTGTATGTGTATATGTATGTGTGTGTGTGTGTGTGTGTGTGTGTGGGTATGTGTGTGTGTGTATATGTGTGTGTGTATATGTATGTGTGTGTGTCTGTGTTTATGTGTGTGATGGCTTTTTTTAGGTAATAACGCACGTGTTTCTGTGAATCTGCATAACTATGCAAAAAGATTTATAGTAATTTCTATGATTACAATATTTTACTCTATTGACAATAATGAGCTTAAGTAAATGCTCATATACAAACAATTCAAGATTTTTTGGAAGCTGTTGATAGAATTCACATGACAGAAAATAGATGCATCTTAATGCATGTAATGTCTGAATCATATTAGCCAAAGTTTTTGATTTAAATGAATGTTAGAACATAATTTTCTCTCCTCTTGATTTCTAACATTAAGATTATTTGAATGCTATTAGAATACAAGTGTTATATATTACATAGATCTATATAATAGTATGAACAGTTTAAAAAAAAAAAAAAAAAAAAAAGTTTATTTTAGTTTATATGATGCTGTTTTACCAAATGTGTAGTTTTGTCTTGATAGATAATTGAATTGAAAACTGTTAACCTCAGTTAAATATAACTAGTATTAAATTGATAAGGTGGTAGCTGAGGTACTGCTGCTTAGGGTAGGGGTTAACTTGAGTAGTAAATACTGCTCTAAGTTGGAGTTTTCAACTCCAGGCGGGATGCAAGGTTTAATCCTTACATTATTTTCACTTGTTCATTGTTATATGTATATAGTTTTGACATCCACAATATATTTTGTACACTCATTGTCACTACAAACAAAATTGAATCCTATACAAAATCCCATAAGAGATTTAATAAATACAGCTATGTTTAAAGGTACACCTAAAAGAGGAGATGTAACATTATTTATCTTGTTATTTGTTATTTCGATCATAAGATTCTTGAGTTTTAAAAATGCCAAATGACATCTTTAAAAGGAATTTCTTTAAACATTAATGGATTGAATAATCCGTGTAAAAGGGCAAGCCTAATAAGATACATTAATCTACACAAGGCCAATCTAGTCTTCCTGCAAGAAACCCATCTCTTGAAAAAGATATTGATAAACTAGCCACTAATAAGTATACAGTATTGGTTAGTTCAGAGCACACTCAGAAAAAAAGAGGAGTGGCTATTTTATGGAATAAAAGTATGCCCATTCCTAAAACCATTAAGTCTTATCAGGATGACAAAGGAATGTTTTGTATGGTTACAATACAAATTAATGGGAAGACTTACACCTTAATTAATGTATATTGGATACCTGGAATTGGTATTAATACAGTGAAACATCATATTGATAAGATCATATCATTCTCTGTAGGGGATATTATTTTAGCTGGTGATTTTAATTGTATACTACATGAAAGTGATACTACCACTATAAAGAAAAGAAGAATTACATCTAATGCAAAACATTTAAATGATTTTGCTAATTCTTATCATTTGAATGATATTAATAATCAGATAGAGTCAAAATCATTACCATACACCTTTTTTTTCTAACAGATACAAAACTTATTCAAAAATAGATAGGGTCTTTATTTCTAACCAGATGGTAACAGATTTAATTAATTCCAAAATCATTTCATGTCCTATATCTGATCATAACTCAATTGTTTTCGAATTCATGATAAAAATACTCATAATGTTCAGATCAAAAGGATACCAGCATACTTAACTCAGCTAAAAGACTATAAAGAATATATACTTTCAGAAGTACAACATTTTCTAGACATAAATAATACTCCTGAAGTCTCCATTGTCTATGTTTGGGATGCCTTAAAATCATATCTATATGGACAAAGTATCAGATGGTATAATAACAAAAGGAAATCTTGGGATAAGGAATTGTTAGATATTCAAAGTAAACTAGACTCTTATAAACATAATAATAAAAAAATATTATGGACAAGAAAGTTATTGAAGAAATAAACAAACTAAATGAGAAATACAAAGAAATTTTAACTCATAAAGTTAAAATAACTTTAGAGAATACAAGTTTTGTCTTATTCAATAAGCCCCAAATACTTACATAGACTTAAAAATAAAACAAAAAGATTGAATAAACAAAACCATATCAAAGAAATCTTTTCTCTAAGGAAAAAGAAGAATGTTTCTAGTATACCAGAAATACTGGATGAATTTAGAAATCACTTTCACAAGATTAACCATAACAACATTAACATGGAACCTAAAGATAAAATAAAGGAGTTTATAACCACAAACATGAATAAAAAGCTTAATAAACAACAGATTAAACTATTGGACAAGAGTATTTCATATACAGAAGTTATTACACAAATAAATAAGCTTAAATCAAACAAAGCACCGGGTAATGATGGTATTATACCAGAGATATATAAAATCCTTTCTAAAACTACATATTCATTAATACATAAGGTTTTTATTCTGGCCCAAACTGAGTTAATAACCCCCCCCATCTTGGCAATATACATTTATTTCACCAATTTTAAAACCTAATAAAGATCAAACTAGATGTTCTTCATATCGACCCATCTCATTACTTAATATTGATTATAAAATGTTTATGAGTATTTTTGCTGATAGATTAAAGACAATTATCCCCAGCATTATAGACATAGATCAGACGGGCTTCATTGTAAATAGAAATACTTTTGATAATATAAGAAGAACTTTAACATTAATTGATTTTGCAAATAGGAAAAAGAAAGATTTAACACTTATTAGTCTTGATATAGGTTCAGCATTTGATTCAGTAAGTTGGGACTATCTGTTTACTTTACTGAAATGCACAAATTTCTCTGATGCATTTGTAAATTTAATTGAGCATTTATACAAAGGAACGCTGGCTTATATTAAGGTAGGAACATATGTTTCACAAAATATACCCATTCTTAAAGGTACAAAGCAAGGATGTCCACTTTCTCCACTATTATTCACTTTAGTAATGGAGCCTTGGGCTAATTTGATTAGAAACAGTACTGACATAGAGGGTTTTGAAATAGAAGAAAATACAACATCAAAAATTCAACTTTTGCAGATGATGTTCTAATTACATCAGCAGGATCTAATTCTTCTATGCAGTCTTTATTTGATAAAATGATGAATTTTAAAAGTATTTCTGGTTTAATATTCAATGAAGAAAAACTAAAATACTACCTATATATACACGAAAAAATACTCTCATTAGTGATTTTACTAAATATGTACCCAACTCAGGTCAGATAACTTATTTAGGTATAATACTATCTAAAGATATTAAATCTATTATATATAATAACTATAATACCTGTTTTCTTAATATACAAAATCTTTTAATACCTGGAATAATATGTTTTTACTATGGAGGGGAGACTTACAATTATTAAAATGATAATATTCCCCAAGATTTTATACTTAATACAATCAATAATACTTTCACCTACAAAAATAACTATCAAGAAACTGAATACACTAATGTTAAATTTCTTATGGGCACCTAATAGACCTAGGATTGCATTAAAGAAACATACTAATAGCTGGTCTCAAGGGGTATTTCTTTTCCAGACTTTAATTTATATATTATCTCTTCTATTATAAAAGTTATTACTTTATTAATAGATCGGTCATATGTCAAAATGGAAAGATTATTGGGAGCTAATTAGTATGCACTTCATGAAAATCTCCTTAACACATAAAAATATGATTATAAATAACTCCATGTTGTGGTTGCTAAAGGAATTTTGTACTTCACCTATTACACCTAAACATATGGTCTGTTACCCATTAAATATTATTATTAGTTATCGTAACTTTATATTCATGCACCCTAAGTATAGGGAATGGAATTTTATTGTATTCCTATAATTTATACTCAGGGTATGCTTATGTCATCTACTTCTGAAGGAGCTCATTTAGCTATAGATAATAATCTAAAGTACTGGTATCAGCTGATATCTGATAATAAAGTTAAAAATCTAGATTTCTTAAAACAAGAATTTGATCTAAGAGAAACTTGCTGGTTAGAGGTTCAGATCTTTAGACAACATCTCATTGATAGAATAGATCTAATGTCTATAACAGTTAAAGAATCTATTCCAAAACTGATTGATTACTTGATAATAAATTTACAGCATAAAGTTTCTGATAAAGGTAAACTTTCATATATATACATAAAATTATCAGACAAGAAACTTTTTACAATGTAGATTCATACTGGAATTATTTCACCTCTATTAATGGGGACCCACCAACTCAACAAGATAAACAATATATATTGGAATCTGCTTATAGAACTACATCTTCCATTGTCTGGAGACTTTATACATAGAAATTTTTACATAGATCTTTTTATACACCTTTGATGATGAATAAAATTAATAATAAAGATAATCTATGTAAGAGATGTAATGTAGAAATTAATGCTGACTGGGCTCATATGTTTTATGACTGTATGAAGTTGAAAGAATACTGGAAGTCAATTAATGAATTTTTGCAGGCTCTTTTTACAGATAATTTCATTATTTCTAAGTCTCTTATATTATTCAACACACCTGTACCTCAATGTGTTAAAAAGATTAAGCTTCCCTTGCTATAGTCTATCCTAGCAGTGGCTAGGAAAATAATAACTAGAAATCGGATTTCAGATACACCTCCTTCGTTCAATGAATTTAAAAATGTTATGAATATAATGTGTCATATGGAAATAAGCACAATTAGAATGAGAACAACTAGAAAAACATCACATTTTATTGTATGGGATAATTTACAAAATTTGTTTAAAAAATTCTAATTTCAATAGCACAGTATTTTAGTTTAATTAATTGATCTGATTGTAGTGGATGTCTTTGTAAATACTTTAGTTGTTTTGTTGAATATTATAATAATACCTATTTTTAATTATTTGTATAAAATTGTTATGATATTTCTCTTATATGTTAAAACAATAAACTTGTTTTGAAAAAAAAAAATGTTCAGGAGAGAGACTCTGCCTAAAAAAATACACTGTAGGAGAAGGAATAGTTTTATGCAGAAAATAAAAACCTTGGTAAGAGAGATGCAAACCATTCCTGGCAAAGCAATAAGGCTTGAAAAGTATTTCATCCCGTACTGGCATAAATTAAATACTCCTGGAATGACACCAACTACATACCCAGCTATTAAAGTGAACTGTCCTATCTTTGAATCTTGGCATCATTCTGGGTGATGGCAAAAAATGAATCAAGACTAGTGAATTCCTGAACGTATAGACAAGCTCCATCATATAATTGCACATATTTTCTAGATTCAAACCCATGGTTATCCATATAATTGTACGGGATCTGGACACATGCTTGACTAGCATATGTCCGAATCACAAAACATCGAACACACATACACGAAAGCACTTAACATAGAAAAGCGCTTCCGTGTATGTTTGCCTGTTTCGTAAATCGGACTACAGTGCGGGTAAGGGAAAATTACCTTTTCCCCACTCTAGTGCGATCACAGAGTGAGAATATTAAAGTAGGGGGTGTGTGGGGGGTGCAGGAGGGCAAAGCCCCCCTGCAGAAATGCAGATTATTTTTTTGAACTACACATACACGGAAGTGCTTTTCGATGTTAAGCGCTTTCGTGTATGTGTGTTCGATGTTTTGTGATTCGGGCATATGCTAGTTGAGCATGTGTCTTAGACCCAATTATACATAACCCATTCACCCTCACATGAGCTACTACAAGGTCATATTTATGTCTGACAGGATTGATGGACCTGAGAGTCCTCACAGTGTCTCAGATGTTAGTTCCAGAAAGACAGCCATCACCCTGTTCTTGTCCAGCCTAGTGAGGGTGGTACTGCCATGCCTGACAATAGACTTACCTGTTACCAAAACACTACTGTACAGGCACAAACTCAGTAAACTGTATGTGCTTGGAATCATCACAAGTGCAGTGTCTGCCAAAATATATTGGTAAAATTGGGGATGCTGCTGCTCTGTGATCCATCTAATGCCTACTGTTCTTTACAACTGTATTATAAGTTATGCTTTAAAGTTGTTCTCTGCTATGGGTGAGTTTACATGGCACTTGCTAAATGAGATTTGAGGTGAGATGACAGCTTTTAAGGTTAATAAATACTTAGAGCTCTCAGAAATTGAATCCATAGGAGGCAGCATTAAAGGATTTTCAATAAGCATGTAACAGTTGTTCCAGAGATTCAAAACATTAAGTACTTATATATGGCAACAGAAGAATCAGGATCTGACTTTTATTCCATATCAGAACATCAAAAGCTTTTGATATTGTGTCCAACCAGAAACTCTTACAAAAATTCTCATCCTTAGACCTCACCAAATCTTCACTGCAGTGGTTCCATACCTACCACTCAAACAAAGCTCGAGTAGTGAAATGGAACAATTATTTCTCCACCTTCATGCCAGTAAGTATTGGTGTCTCACCAGGATCTATACCAGGCCCAATTATTTTCAACATATTCATCAATGCCCTCAACACATCCATAGAAAGTGTTACCATAGTTCAGTATACAGATGACTCAAACCCAATACGCTGTGCTAAATCTCTGTAAACTTGATGGCTTTACACAACAATCCTTCTTCTTTATTGAAACATGGCTAAATAATTTAAAACGCTTCTAAATGCTAAAAATAAAAAAATAAAAAAATAAATTAATTAATGCTTTTTAGCCCAAAACACATCTCTCTGAAATCATTATCCACTATTGTCTCCGCCAGCAATCTCATGAAGGAACAAGTACTCCATTCAAAATTAATGTGTGCCATCACTGGTTACCAGTTGGAACCTGACCATCATGTATCGCATGTGGTTAAAAAAGCTCACCAAAAACTAGGTGCATTATACTTCACTGACATAACCACAAGACTTGTAGGCTCTACTTTTCTATTGCCATCTGTCCTCTGTACTGCCCCAGTCTTCATTAAACTCCAAGTGTCACAACTGGATAACTATTGTTTAAATAGAAAAGCTCTGCTATATACTACAGACTATCCCAATGAAAATATAAAGACACAACTGCACCCTATATGTACTTGCATATTGTTTAAAAATGGAAATTCTGAATAGTGTCATATTGCATTTGAGCAACATGGAGGACTATAAAAGTGTCACCTTTCAGCTGTCATCTTAATTGGAGGTTATGGCTCTAAACCTGGTAGTTCATAGGTGTTTACTAGGCTAATGACCACAGGGGGCCTTTTTAAGCCTAGCCATGCATCCCAAATCTCTGACAAGTTTTGATACCCTTGATAAGTGTAAGCATGGGCCTGGAAAATGAACCATTTACAGGTTACCTCTGTCCATTAGAGACATAGGTGCCAAACAAGTAACAAATTTCCAGTTTCCCATCCAATTGTCCAAGTTGCAATTGAATTGGGTTAGGGAGGAACTCAGCCTCACATGGACAGGGAGCCTGTTCCATAGACAGGGTAGTCTCTGGGATACATACTTATCTCTACAGCAGGTCCTATTTATATCACAGGCAATATTTAGGTCTTTAGAATGGCTAAGTCTGGTGCTGTTTGTTTTGTGGATATGCAGGAGGTCCATAAGAGTGGGGTCTGACAATGCCCTGTATGCCAGGCATAGATCTAGCCACAAAAGCTTGTAGAAGACAGAATAGTGACAGGAGTGCACGAATCAGGGACAAAGCAAAAAATATTGGAGGAGAAATTGGCTAAGCTCAGGGGCAGATTTTAAATACTGTCTTTACATACTCAGACAATTGCTATAATTATGGGTTTACATTCTCATGTGTTTTTTGAAGGAAATGAGGTCAAACTCAAATGCTTGTTACTGTTTAGTGACTGCAATAATCAAAAACTAGCCAAGATATCATAACTTAATAAAGAATAGGCCAAAAGTGTGCAGGAAAATTAAGGGCATTCTGCAAAAGAATGAACAGCTAAAATTCTTGACAGTGGAACACTGTATCCCAAGTGCATGCTGCATAGTAGATCTTCTTAGGCCACTGCTTTCGCTACCCCTTGGATATTATACAAATATTACTGCACTACCCTTATCTTCTTTACTTGAAACTCTTGCCCTGGAATTTAGAAAGGGTTGTCATGATGCATAAGCCTTGTCATGGGGTGGGAGGCTTCTGTAATATGGTAAGGCTTTCCAATGCATAGTCCATTTTACTGCTGGGGTTTTCCCATCATGGTGGCATCAGTACAAAGATTTGTCTTGCAGGCAAAATGCATACTAATGCAGCAGTCCATGGGAGTGACTAATGGTAACTAACCATGTGTTCTTTCATAGAAATCTACATGACTTCCAAGGTGCTGAGCTGAGTGACTGTACATGTTTGTGTGTATGTGTTTACATGCATTATTTACCTACAGTATGTGAGTTTATATGTGCAAGTGTAGGTGGTGCCTTTGCTAACACAATGCAAGTGGTACTAGGGGGGAACACTGACATGAACAGGTCTGACACTGCTAGGGTTAAATTCAGAGATATAGTAATGAACCAATAATTAATTCTTTCTCGCTGATGCAGTACCTTTCTCTGCATTATATTTTTTCACCATCATGCCAATTGACCAATTTGCATGAATTATGAACATTTTTTATGAATTCTATGATGGAGAAAAATACAAATGGCATTGGATGGACATCACTTTGGGGGTTATAATGTTTTATTTCATTTGTGTTGTTTAAAATAAAGATGAATAGTTGGGAAAATTTATCAACAGATGTGATATCGATAACTAATTTTCTAAAAGAATAGCTCTGTGGTATGTACTTCAGAGTTATTTAATGAAAATATTTTTGAATATATTAAGTGATTACTCCTCACTTTGCAATGGATACTAATTAACATCAATGTGCAAATCATCGTACAGCTAATTGCATTACAACTGCATGAGCAGCGACATTTTTACAGACACCTGAATATCATGATTTTATTGTGCACTTAACACAATAATATTCAAAATAAATTCATATATTATGGAGATATTTAAAAACGCAGATAGCCCTGTTCCATTTGGCTTCTAGAATACAAGTGATATCATCACCACAGTCATATTAAGTTATCTTTATTCTTGTTCCATGCCTTCCCCAAGGGACATTACTGGGATCTTTGTCAGTGCTATTTAGTACTTACCATCATTAATTTCATTAATCATGATATCATTTTTCAGTCAGATCTAAGGAGAGGGCCATAAAAAGTGATGTATGGTACTTAATTATGATTTCAATCAGATAGGCATATTAACTGAATGACCTTCGCCAGAATAAATTGTCTTCACATGCAGAACATTACCATCTACAAACCATTTCTTATAAGATGATGCCTTCTTTGTGGCCTTTTTAATACCACTTTGACATAACTACATTATCACATTTTTGTCATTTATATGTTCATTGATGAGTCTATTGTTTGCCTAAATAATAATAATAATAACAATAACAATAACAACAAAATGCAACATTAGCCACAGCAATCAGATAAGTACATTTTGCAAATTCTCATGATTTAATATTTATTTGATTTGATTTATTATCTTGTCTTGATATTTAAGCATCATTCTTAACTTGGTTTATTATTACAAATGTGAACTTAAATCATAAACATTTTAATACAACTAAGTTACTCTTATTCTGTTGCAAATATCCATTAACATAACAGAAACCATGTACTTTTGTTTGAGCTTTTCAAGATAAGCGCACAATGTATTTGACAGATTTAAACCCATTAAATACAGCGGTTAGCACTGCCACCTCACAGCAAGAGGTTCTCTGGTTCAATCCTCGGCTGGGGTGCCTTCTGTGTGGAGTCTGCATGCCCTCCCTGTGGTCGCGTGGGCTTCCTCCCACATCCCAAAGACATGCTGTAGGTGGATTGGATACTCTAAATTGTCCCTAGGCATGAATATGTGCATGTGTGTACCTTCTGTGGAAGGTTGGGTGCTGGGCAGGCAACTCGACATTGTAAAACTCCACTGCCAATCATGAGCAGACAAGTGATCCGCTGTGGCGACACCTAACCAGGAAAAGCCGAAAGAAGAAGAAGAAGAAGAAGAAGAAGACTATAGATAGACAATGGTAAAAGAAAAAAAATCTAATGCATCAGTTTTGACATTCTCCTGCTAAATGCCTTATTTTCTTAAATATTTTAATATATTTTGTCTGATCTCTTTTGGTTTTATACCATATATTACAGGGTTAAATGTTGGAGGCACTGTAATATATAGGCCTGAAAACAAAGTAAGAATGTATTCTGGGATTTTCTTTAAAAAAAAAACATTGCCATTAATGGCATTGCTACACAAAGATAAAAGGAAGTAATTACAATAATATGACAACTACAAGTGTTAAGTATCTTTTTGACGAGATTCTTGTAAACTTAGTTTCAGTACAGCTCTAGCAATCATGCCATAGGAGAAACCAACTGCTGTTAAATCTGGCAAAGCTAGTAGGAATCAAAGAATGCAGAGGGTGTGGTTATGCAATAATATATGTCTGCATTCTAAACTGGCAACAGCAAAATACTCACAGAATAAACTAGTGATAGTTATCACTTCACAATTCAGCAAAATAGGAGCAAGCAGAAGAAACGGAAAGACAGCACCAAGACGCTTAATTGGAACAATCAAGCTTTCTTGTAATGCACACTTATTTTCTATTATTGTTCTGTCTCTTAAAGGGTTACACACAGCAACATAATGATTATAAGTCAATAATACCAACATGGGTGATTCCATTGCACAAAAAAAGGAATTAAAAAACATTCGTGCAAGGCAGTCATAATTTAAAACCCATGAGCCAAACCACAACATATTTAAAAACTTGGGTGAAAAGTAGTTACATAGAAGTAGAAACATAGGAATAAAGTAATACATGGGTTCACGTAGGCTTCGTTCTAAAACTATAATTAGCAGAACTGTTAGGTTACCAAGAATGCTACTAGGAACATAATGAAGAAAGGAAGGAAAAGCCATGTCTGGGTATCATGAAGTCCAGGGAAACCCACTAAAACAATTTCCAAACTGGTACCACTGCTGTAATTGGTATCAGACATAGCAGGACCATAAGACTGAATTTCTAGTTACCAGCCTTCTGGAATCTGAAAATCAAGAAATGTAGTCTGTCAGTTTCTGTAATAAATATTATTCTTTCATAAGTGAAAATAATGGAGTAAGTTACTATCAATAATTTACATATTACATCCTTCTGAATATTTAATGATTTAATGTGCCTTCAATCTCTCTCTCTCTCTCTCTCTCTCTCTCTCTATATATATATATATATATACACACACACATATCAGCAAAGAATAATTAAAATTCAAAAAAATGTTAATAAAGAAATAAAATATATTTTTTATATTGCTTTATCATGAGCCCTTTTTTTAATCAAGAAGTTGTTATTAAGTCATAATTTGTGATACCCAAATGTAGAATGTTGCTGCAATATTATAACCCAGTCACTTGAGTGGCATTCATAGTCTTACTGCCAATAAACACAAATTTCTGGTAGAAAACAGATTTGTTTCAGTTATTAGATCAGCGCAGTTTTACTTATGAGAAAGAAAGTAATTTTAAAAAATTAAGATGAAATGATACTTATATATTTGACATATTTGTTTTTTTAATAAAAATTTCACTTTTGCTTGTGGTAGTTTTAATATATCTCAGTTTCTTAAAAATCACTGCATACATCTACTGAATATAGAAAACATATTATTTGAAAGCTTGTTTTGACTTCAAAGCCAAAATAGTTTTATAACTTATATTATGTAGTTTTGCTGGATTAGTCATCATCTAACCTGACCTCATAGTATCACCTAAATACTTCATCCATAAATTTTCAGTTTCTATCGTAGTCTCCCTCCCAACTCATGAGTATTATTGCCTGACCTAGACCTCCACTCTCTGGCAACATGGCTGTTACCCCATTTTTGACCAGTCTGATTTCATTAGGTGTTTTAAGCCTTATGTTTACTGACTGTTCATAGTTTCCACCATGTTTCATAAGAACCTGAAAGAAATGTAGCTTTTTAAGAAAGATTAAGCCAAATCTCTCACGTGAACCCAATATCGGTAAACATCCTACCTCTATAATGCTGTATCATTCACAACTCACCACATAAGTTGACACTGTAAAGAAAAAAAATTGCTAAAGTCTCCAAAAGCACATTCTAAAACACCACAGGCTTCAGTGCATATAGCAGCACCTTCTTTTTCACTCATACATATTGCAAATACACAAAAATCGACAGTCAGTAGGAAATCAACCCACTAAGTCTTATTCTACATGGAAGTGTCTTAGTCATAGGTGACTCTACAGTTAGGCACAGATTCCACACTCACCAGACCTGACTAGTAGAGGGTGAGTGTGAGCTGCTTTTCAGTGCCAGGATCCTTGATGTCATAAAGGCCCTAAGATTAAGATCCCTTAAACCATTCAAATTTTATTAAAATCTAGTAGTGGCTAATGTGGGAATAAACTACCTAAGATATTCCACTTAGAGGATCATGCAAAGAGACATGATAAAACTTGCCATGCATATACTGGAGAAAGAAAAGACCTTGTAGAATTTTCTCTTTATTAATTATTATGTCTAGATATCAACACAAGATAATTTGCTTAAAGAAATAGCTAAGTAATTGGTGCCATTCTAGGATGATCCAGTATGTATCAGCCTAGTTTGATATGGTAGCCAAGACTTTACACCTCTCAATTACTTGGGGGCGTGGCCAAGATGCCAAAGAGAAAACCGCACTTTTTAGATGCTCTGCCTAATGGAAGTTTTTTCTGACAGGATTTTTTCTTAATATTATTTTCAAAACATTTAATTTTTCTCTCACTAATACCTTTGGATATTGTGGTTTATTTTTTCCACAAATAATTCAATTTTGCTGAACAGAAAGTGATTTTTTTCTTCTCAGAAGTACTGCTGCTGATTACAACAGACAATGTCAGTCAAGATTCATTCAAAAGCTTCTCTCCAGGAAAGTTCTATGAAGAAAGAACTACAAACAATAATCTCTAGTATTCAAGATCTTTCCATGAAAATGGACAATTTAGAAAGAATAATGGAAAACATGAAGAAAGAAAATAAAAAAAAAACAGATTGATGAGCTGAAAGAGATAATTACAAGACACATAGATCAGATAGTAGAAATTGAAGAATTTCTAAATGAAATAGATGGAAGACAACATGAAAATGATAACCAAATTGACTTCTTATTAAATCAAAAAACCCTACTTTCAGACAAGTTGGAAGACTTAGAGTCAAGATCACGAAGAAATAATATTAGAATATATGGTATACCAGAAAAAATGGAAGGTAATAACATAATACAATATTTAAATGACTGGTTACCCAAAACTCTAAACTTGCCCGAATCTCTTTCTTTTGTGATAGAGAGAGCTCATCAGTCTCTCTCAAATATGTCACGGTCAAAAAATCCTAATGCTTCAAGATCCATCATCGTCAAATTTTTATCATCCCAAGACAAGGACTTAATTCTGAGGTCAGCCTGGTCAGGTAATCCTATACAAATAAATGGTCGAAACATAAGATTTGACAATGGCTACAACTCTACTATAATAACCAAAAGAAAAGCCTGCATTCCTCTCATTAAAAGTTTGAAGAAAGCAGAAATTAAAGCACAAATCATTTTTCCTGTCGGAATCAAGATTATTCTTTCTGAAGGAACAAAAATATTTAATAACCTTGAAGATGCTTCTGAATATGTGAAAAAAATAAGATACTGGAAAATGTTGAAGATATGGACATCTACTTACCTAGCTTAAAAACGCAGGTAACAACCGATAAAATGTCTTCAATTGATAAAATAAGTAAGAAGCTCAAAGGGAAATAATATAAATGAAAAACTTCTCTAATTCCTTCAACCATCGGAATATCTTTTTTTTTTTGTCTGCATATTACCGTCTTCAGGGAAAAATAAATACTTTAAGGTAAAGTCATTATAACTTTTTTTAATTTCTTTTTATTTATTTATTTATTTATTTATTTTTAATTATTTATTAAACTAAATATTTTAATCCTAGCTCATTACATATTAAAAAAATAGGTACAAAGAAAACCTTTTATTTGATTTACATGAATGCTTATTAGTTTTGTCTGTTGTAAAAGCACAGTCAAAAGAACCGGGAGTCCATGTTAGTGTGATATATGAGATAACACAGTTTCTTTTCTGTCTGTTATCTGTATTCTTCTTATATGATAGTGATTAAGTCTTTTTAGACCTAAAATGGTAATTGTTAGTAAAGTTTTTGTTAGATACCTTAAAAATTATTTGTAATGATTTATGGTCATGTTAAATCAAATGTGTCCTTACTGGGAATGCTTACGGCTGTTTTGGGGTGGTTTCATGTATATTTGGGAACTTTGCGTCACTGATAGATGTGATGTGCAGACACATATGATGTTAATGACTAATTTTCTTTGAACCTTTTGGGATGTCTATTTTCAAAAGAGTTGTGTTTCATGAGCTTAGTTCTGAGTTGATGATTTGGGGACGCTTATAGATATGGAGGTCTGTGATTTAGAGAGAGAAATTGATTTCTCTTGTCAAATATACAAACATTGTTTAACATCTCTTGTTTTATTCTTTTTTTTTTGCTTGGTTTCTCTCACGAGTATCTCGTGAACCTTTACCATAACATTCAACTGATCTCACAGATCAAGCTTTTAACCGCCAAATTTCAAGAGGCAAAAGAATGTCTCCACGAGAACTCTCAGTGATGCTCTCACCATACAGCAACAAGATGCTCTAATATGTATTTTAAAGAAACCTTTTCTTGACCATTAAAATCCCGTTGCATATTCATGAATCCAGAATCTGCCAGTTGGTCAAAAAACAGAACAACAGAACATTTGTCGGTATATATTTAGTAATTAATATGAATAAGCACAAATTGTTTTGTAAATAACTTGTAAAATGAATAAGTTAAAAATGAAAAATGGTATGGTAAGCAATACATTTCTGCATAAAATGCTTGGTGCTTGCATACTGTTGCAGCCAGATTTTCAGGATTACGAAAGGCACATAGTTACATACAGATAGCTGCCTGAAAATTTTCAGCTGGCTGATGATAGTTGCTGATAATGTCCGGAAGGTGTGTGTGGCTTTCAGAAGTGGCAGACTTTTTAAATTGCATGAAGTACCACCCTGGTATCAGCTGTTGGCGTCTTGATAGTAAGGAACATGTTAGTCATGTTGTCTGTCAGGTTGTGAGTCTCCATTGAGAACCATGGTTTTACACATGTATTTGAATTGTATCAACTTGTGGTATATGCCATTTCCAGAAGTCCCGTTAATTGTTTTGGTCATTGGGAGGAATTATGATTGGCATTTAAAAGTGTTGCGGGCCCTCATGTTCCACTGGGAAAGGGTAATAAGATGATTGACAGACATAAAATACTATTACATGGCCACAAACTGGGAAAGCTGTGGTTTCACTATTCTGGTCAGTTTTTTTGAAGAAATACCTTAAAGATAAACTTGTATTCAACAAAAGTGCAACGTGATGCAAGACTAAATATCCATTTTTAAGATCCTCTTTCAAACATATAGGAGGATCGCAGTCCCCCCTTGTGTTATGGTCTATTTTAGTATTTAGCACATGGTTTGATGCTGTCATTTGTTTGTTTGACATTATTTGTGGAAAAACGTCATCTATGACAAATGGTGTCTCTCTTGCAGTCATTTGTCAAAAGTCCTGCTTCCCGTTCTTCTTTGTGGTTCAGTCTCACCAGAAAGCTGATAGTAATGTATCTAGAAATTTAGAAGCCCTACTATAGTTAAACATAAGGACCTGTCGTTAAAACACAATGACTTATACAATTGAACAAAAGTGGTTATGGTAGTGCATAGGTGCCAATTATTTCTTAAAGGCATGCCATATATGCACAGACAGAACAGCAGAATACTCTATATGTGTATGCGTGTGTGTGTTTGTGTGTGTATGTGTGTCTGTGTGTGTGTATGTGCGTATGTGTGAGATATCTGAATATTGGTATATGTTCACATTGTCAAATGATTTGCATGGTGCAGATGTTGTCTCATATAATATACTTGCTGATTGGCTTTTAATGAAAATAATTATATAAATAGGTACAGAAATGGAGTGTTATATTTTTTATGTTCTTCATGTCTGCTCATTCGTGAAGATATTACACCACTCTATAGTTGATAAATGTGCTGGTTTGCTTTGAATTTCAGCACACTGGCTACGATTCATTCTGTGACTCTTACAGTATTGTTTAGGTATACTAATAGTGTGAACGAATAATATTATAAAGCATAAAGTCTAATAAAGGTGCTTATTCATAATTAATTGATGTTTATGTTGCTTTTTTATGTAACAATACTTCACGAAACATATCCCCTACAGTAGCACACTTTGAACACTAGATGGGAACAGCTGCAAAGGGACACAGCGAAAACACCGGCTGGTTTATTTTGTAACTGTTTATGTCAAAAGATAATCAGAGGAAATATATTAACAATGTGATGTTTAAAAGTGTAATGCTTTAGAATGTCAGAGTGCAGTGACTTCATTTTCCAACATTTTTTTATCAAATCATCTATGGAGTCAATATTAATGTTCATTATTTAAAATTGTAATCTTCCTGTCACTGGAAAGCAAAGTAATTGTTATGTCAATTCTGCCAGCTTTGTATAACTGCAAGTTTCATTAAACCACCTCTTTCTATTTTAGGGATTTTTCTAATATGAAGAAGTTATAATTAAAACAAGTGCTTATATGTGCTGTGCAGGAAAGCAGTGAGTTTGTGGGCTAAATATCAATATATTAGTTCATCCAGAACACATTGTCATAAAAATTTTTGTCATAAGCAAATGTTTTATTTTGAACTCCATTGGTTCTCTAGATGCCTTTCTTTCTCTTGTTAAGATATTTGATTATTTCAGTATTCATTTATATCTAGACTATCTGTCTAGTTCTCATAACACACATTTTACTATTGTTTTGTAAGCAAATATTGATATTGTTGTGATACTACTGAAAAATTCTTACATAATTTTATGTGTCATGACAGGTAGAAAATGAACTGAAAATGAAAAACTGAAGAAAAGAACACACTGTGAAGTAGCACAAACACTTCACTCAGCTCGATGAAGAAATAAATGTAAAAAGCCATTCTTATTCACTTTAATAACAAAACAAAATAAAATTAAGCTCTTTTTGTTTGGGAAATATCCAAACTTCTTCAGATGTAGAGCAGAAACAAAAACAGTCAGCCCAGCAAAAATCCACTCTATATCATGAAGAGTTAATTGATTATTTGCCTGCAAGTGGATCACAGCACTCATTTAAAATTACACTTCACAGTTGCATTGTTTTACTAACAAGACCAAAATGAACCTAGGAACTTCAAGACTTTACAAACATCATGACACAATAGAAATTATTACTTTTGCTAAGAATAAATATAAATATATTTGCATATGTAATAAAGCTAACACCCATCGCTGACCTAATTACTATGCAGTATTATGAAAACATAATATATACAAAACAAGGTATATAAAAGTATAATATAAAAAAATGTTAATTCATTACTTCATTATATCATATTAATAATTTGTCAATAAAATAAAATAAAATAAATAACCAACCATCCAACCAAATAGCATGTAAAAATACCTAGGAAATTACCTAAAACAGTTTTACCTAAGCAAGCGTTTTATTTTTAATATACTTGCTAAAGAATAAATTTCATTGATACCTGGGGGGACACAGGAGTTTAGTAACAACTGCCATTTCAATTCATGTACTTTGAGGTGTAACTTAACAATTTTACTATCTAAATACCTCACATTCGCATGTGCAGTTACCTGTGTTATGACTCTAAATTTAAAACCATGGCCGTGGTTATCTTTACAGTGCCTAGCTAGAGCATTATCCATTTTTTTTTTACCAATAGCATAGATATGCTCATAAATCCTGTCACGTAATCTACGATCGGTCTTACTGACGTAGAAAGCCGAACAGGCATTGCACTGGGCAAGGTATACCACTGACCTGGAATTACAATTGAATTTGTCCTTAGTATAAAAATTGTAGTTCCTTACACTAAATTTTTCACCTGTTTCAATATAAATACAGTATCTGCATGCATCACACCTATACATTCCTACGTGCCTATTGGATTGTTTTATGGTTGGTTCGAGCAACTCGGATGGTTTCTGTTGAAGTTGACTTTCAACAGGAATGTTTAAATCTTAGGAATATGTTCCTTAACAGGGGTTACCCTTCCAAAGTTTTGGTTGATATTATAGATTAAGCCCAGTTAAAAAGGTCCCAAGGTGTATACAAGCCTATTTTGAACAACTGTCCTATAAATGAATCATTTAATATAGGCATCTTGAGTCCTTCCCTTACAGATGTGGTCAATGAACTAGGGGAAGGAAGGAATTATCAGAACAGGACCTTCTCAATTTCATTTGTTTTTACATACAGCACTGAGGCTGTGGAGATTAGGTCAATAGTTAAAAAATACTGTCATCTCTTCTCAGTGGATAAGGAGATCTCTGCTAAATTGGGGGTATCTCTGACTATTACATATAGAAAGGGACAGAACCTAAAGTAGTTGATGGAAACTACCATAAAACCATCCAATAGGCACGTAGGAATTTATAGGTGTGATGTATGCAGATACTGTATTTATATTGAAACAGGTGAAAATTTTCGAGTAAGAAACTACATTTTTTATACTAAGGGCAAGTTCAATTGTAATTCCAGGTCAGTGGTATACCTTGCACAGTGCAATGCCTGTCCGGCTTTCTACATCGGTAAGACCGATCGTAGACTGCGTGACAGGATTTACGAGCACATCTGTACTATTGGTAAACAAAAAATGGATAATGCTCTAGCTAGGCACTGTAAAGATAACCACGGCCATGGTTTTAAATTTAGAGTCATAACACAGGTAGCTGCACATGAGAATGTGAGGTATTTAGATAGTAACATTGTTAAGTTACACCTCGAAGAACATGAATTGAAATGGCAGTTGTTACTAAACTCCTGTGTCCCCCCAGGTATCAATGAAATTTATTCTTTAGCAAGTATATTAAAATTAAAAAGCTTGCTTAGGTAAAAATGTTTTAGGTAATTTCCTAGGTATTTTTAAATGATATTTGGTTGGATGGTTGGTTATTTATTTTATTTCATTTTATTGACAAAGTATTAATATGATATAATGAAGTCATAAATTAACAATTTTTTATATTATACTTTTATATACCATGTTTTGTATATATGATGTTTTCATAATACTGCATAGTAATTAGGTCAGGGATGGGTGTTAGTTTTATTACATATGCACATATATTTATATTTATTCTTAGCAAAAGTAATAATTTCTATTGTGTCATGATGTTTGTAAAGTCTTGAAGTTTCTAGGTTCATTTTGGTCTTGTTAGCAAAACAATGCAACTGTGAAGTGTAATTTTAAATGAGTGCTCTGATCCACTCGCAGGTAATTAATCAATTAACTCTTCATGATATAGAGTGGATTTTTGCTGGGCTGGCTGTTTTTGTTCCTGCTCTACATCTGAAGAAGTTTGGATATTTCCCAAATGAAAAGCGCTTAATTTTATTTTGTTTTGATTTTAAAGTGAATAAGAATGGCTTTTTACATTTATTTCTTCATCGAGCTGAGTGAAGTGTTGGTGCTTGTTCACAGTATGTTTCATGACAGGTTTTTATGCATATATATACATACAGTTTGGATTCTTAGTTAGGTAAGTTATGATTTCATGCAGTGTGATAGCTAAATGTTTGTATTATTTAGTCTTGACATAAGGAGAGATGAAACAATATATCAAAATATATGCTCTGAGAAGTTTCCTTATTAATTTGAAAATTACAATACCTATGGTAGTTGATACTCCACCCATCTTACAAAAGTCTAACATGATACTTCAGCTACCCAAGAGATGCTTATGATAAGAAAATGTTTAGATAAGCTTTGAGCATAACTTGAAGAAAAGACTAGAAGAAAAGAAAACAGATCTATAGGTTATATAATAGTTATCTTCTACATAATTTTAGAAGTAGGTAAATTAATATCTAAATGAAGGCTTTTTTTAATAGATTTGAAATATAACAAAAAGATGAAAAAGAAGAAAAATTATAAGATAAAAGAATTCTCAAAGATATCTCATTATTATTAATATCTTTTAGAAATATAACCTATAACTTTTCTGGTATATTTATCCCTATCTATTTATTTATTAACTTTTAAATTTTAAATTTTTATTTTTATTTTATTTTATATGTACAAGTACTCTCGTAATAGAAATGTTTAAACTCTAAGGTTGTGGTCTTAATTTAATTACCCAATAGACTCATAGTAACATTTATACATCTTGGAGAGTTAATAGGTTCCTAGTTTGTTGGTCTAATAATATATTAGGTAGCTGCATTGGTGAATAGAAGTCTTGTGCACTAATGATGCTAGCGGGTGGTATTGATGATTTTTCATCCATCCGGGAACTAGATGTTTCATGGTTAGTTTTGTATATAGTTATGTTTTTATGTTCTCTGAATTTTATCCACTGTATAAGTCCAAAATAGTATATATTTGTCAAAAGTATAACTTAATTAATGCCTGTGTTTAAATGTTTATCTTTGAATGTAAATGGTCTTAACAACCCTACTAAGAGAGGAAGATTGGCTAAATATCTGGCTTTTAATAAAGCTGATATTCTATATATGCAAGAAACAGATATTATTCAGAAAGACTTAGGCAAAATATCTTTTAGTGGATATAATATTCTAACTGAATCTCATTTCCAAACTAAGAGAAGAGGAACAATGATTTTATGGAAGAAATCTTTACCAGTTCCTAAAATAATTGATACTTTCACTGATAAAAATGGCATGTTATGTTTAGTAGTATTGGAATTAAATAAGAAATATTTCACTTTAGCCAATGTTTATTGGTTACCTGATATTGGTGCTAAATCGGCAAATAAATACTTGGAAATAATATCAACAAATCCAAAGGAGATATCATCATGGCAGGCAATTTTAATTGTATCTTATTAGTTAAAGATAGTACTAAAAGTAGTAATGTTAAGATACAAGCCCCAGCTAAAAAAATGATTAGTTTTGTCTCATTATATAATCTTAAAGATATATATGTGATCAAAGAACAGAGTTCTCTTAATTTTATACATTTCTCTTATAGATATGGCACTCAGACAACCACTGATAAAGTGTTTATATCTGATAACTTAATACCTAAGACACATGATGTTTTCATCACTTCCTGCCCTCTGTCAGACCACAATGCCATCTTTCTTCTTCTTCTTTTGGCTTGCTGCCATAATATTTAAAATTAATATTAAACCAAATGATCTTATTCATTGGCAGAGACTACCAGCTTATATTATTAAGATAAAGGGATTTAAGGAATGGTATATAAATGAATTGAATTATTTCCCTGAAATTAATAATAATATTGATACAGATAAAATAATTATTTGGGACTCTTTAAAGTCTTATCTATATTGGAAAATAAAAACCTGGTATCTTCATAAGTGGAAAGAATGGGACAAAGAAGTATTCACCATACAACTGAAAATTGACGCTTTAAAAATGAAACTACACCCTAAATATATGGGTTCTAACTTGGAATTAAAACAACTAAACTTTGACTATTTAGAAATCCTTAGTCATAAAGTAGCAATTAATCTAGAGAGATTAAAATTGCAAACATATTCCTCCAACCCCAAACATATGTGCAGATTAACTGTTAAAGCAAAACATTTGACTAAAAATAGACATATAACAGAGATAATAGATACTTCTAAACACAAATCAAAACATTTTTCAGATCTAAAATACATTTTGGAGATTTTTCATTTCTATCATGAATCCACAAATAAAACAATTCTAAACTTTACTAAAAGTAATTCAAAAGTAGAATTTTTAAGAAATAATATCAATAACAATCTTTCTAAGGAACAAAACAATAGATTACTTAAATCAATATCATTGATAGAAGTTAAAGACAGAATACAAAGCCTTAAAAATAATAAAGCCCCTGGTCTTGATGGTATAATAGGTGAATTATATAAAATCTTCCCTGATAATGTTTTGAAAATATTAGTAATAGCACATGAAGAATTTCGAACATGTGGTGAACTTTTTCCTTCATGGAAATATTCATTAATTTCTCCCATTCTAAAGCAGGGTAATGATTCTAAACTTGTTTCCTCATTTCCTTGTTAAATATTGACTATAAAATGTTCACTTCTATATTAGCTAATAGACTAAATCAAATGATGCCGACTTTAACAAACAATGATCAGGCAGGTTTTATATTAAACAGAAAAGTTCATGATAATATTTTTAGACTCCTAACATTAATAGATTTTGCAAATAATAAAAAAAGAACTTTCAGTCATTAGCCTAGACCTAGATAAAGCATTTGATTCTATTAATTGGACATAGTTATACATGGTACTAGAAGAATTTAATTTTTCTTCTGATTTTATAGATTTATTAAAGAAACTATACTAATGTTCTATAGCTTATTTTAAAATTGGTGCCTTTTTATCTGGCCCACTTAATATACTAAAAGGCACTAGACAAGGTTGCCCTTTGTCTCCTTTATTATTTTCATTATCAATAGAACCCTTTGCCAATTTTATAAGAAACAATGTCAATATAAGAAGTTTTGAAGTGGATGCAAACTATTCCTCTAAAATTCTAATTTTTGCTGACATCTTATTAACAATTGGCCATATTGATTTATCGATTGACCATGTTATTAGACCATTAAAACTCTTTGAAGAGATCTCAAGTCTTAGTTTTAATCAGAATAAAACAGAAACTATTCTTATAAATAAAAAATTAAGTAACACCTTATCTATTCATAATAATTTTAATTGGACTAATGACAAATTGAAATATCTAGGGATTTATATTCATACTAAATGGAAAGACACTATAAAAACAAATTATAAAATTTTGTTGGAGTAAATTAGAGAGCATATTATTAAATGGAATAAAATGCTTCTTACCATGGAAGAAAGATTTTCCCTGATAAAGATGATTTTATTACCAAAAATTCTAAGTTTTCTTCAAGCGCTAGTAGCTCCTCCTTCTGGGAAGCAACTAAAATATTTAAATTCTTTATTAATTAAATTTCTATGGCATTCTCAAAAACTGAGAATTAAATATGACTGGCACTATAAAAATTGGACTGAAGGAGGAATTGCTTTTTCTAATCTTGAACTTTATGCAGATGCTATTATTCTTAATATAACAAATTTATGGTTAAGCCTGAAATACTCTTTAAATTGGAAATATTTGCATAAAGCAATCCTATTAAGTAATATTGAATCTGTAACTAAGGGTATAGACTGCTCTGAAAATATTAAGTGTTTCATAGTAATTAAAGAATTATTTTTTTAATAGTGAGGTGAAAAATGAAACATTTATTCCTATAATTAATTATATCTTGCAAAATTTAAAAAAAGTAATAAATAAAAATCTACTAATAGTTTGTCCATCTTAACGTTCCCAATAATCTTAACTTATGGTTGTTTGGACTCCTTTAACATGGTGAAAATAAAAATCATGGAAGAAAATGGTTTAATATTTTGGCACCAATTTTTAGGAGGCAATAATATTCATGACATCACTTATCTCTTAGCTAGATATAATGCTTCCCATAATAATTGGTTAAATATACAATTCTTTAGAGAGTTTATCTTAGCAGAATCCAAGAGATATCACTTTTCTGGTATAACAGACCTTCCCAAAAAGTTATCTATCCTTTTTTAATTTTCCCATTTAGGATATAATGTAAGTATTTCAATATCTAGATTTTATAGTATTCTTAGATCCGATTTAACAATATCAGAAAACAATTTATGGAACTATATGATTAATTTTAATAACACACAATTATCAGAAAATGATAAAATATTAATTCTTAAATCTGTACATTATACATCTTCATCTACATATTAGAACATTTTCACTTGGAAATTTATCCATAGAAGTTTTATTACACCACAAAAAGCCACTAGAATAAGCAAGAAGGACTCTTGTAAATATTGGAGATGTGATGAGCTATCGGATGCTGATTAAACATATATGTTTCTAGAATGTAGAACAGTAACACCATTTTGGACTGAGTTTAAAAACATTATTAAAGCTTTGTGGTCAGACAGATGCAAAACTTCTAATTCTTTGTTGCTTTTTAATGCACCAATGCCAAGGTATGTTCCATTAAATCAAATGAATCTTCACTGGAACCTTCCTGCTATAGCAAGAAAAATCATTACCAGAAACTGGAAATGTAGAAATATCCTCTCTTTTAATGAATTTATATCTCTTACTAAGATTATTGTAGTAGGGAATTACAAACAGCTTTGCTACGTACCTCAAATGTGACTCATAAACAAATTGCACGGATAAAGCTCAAAAGATTATTAGACAAAATGCAATCTTTATTGAAGACTTAGCAACTATTTTGGACTCTGTATATAGTTTGTATATAGTTTGTATTAATACACTGTGTTTCATTACTTGTGAAATTTATGTACTTGTTTTCAATATTTGAAAACCAATAAAAACAATAAAAAAAAAAGACTTTACTCCTCTCATTGCAGGAATTTCACATACTGGTTGAAGCCTTTGATGCTCTCATAATGTCTTTTTATACAATCTCCCTTTTTGACTTTTCTACATAACAAAATGCTAAATATAGTTATAGAATGAAGCCTACATTAGCTCATGTATTACTTTATTTCATGTTATCAACTATACATCTTGCTATCATATCTAATTTTCAACCAAAGTTTGACATCATCATGGAGGAACAACTCAGTGCTAGGAATCTAAACAGAAAAATGCCATGTTTAGAGCCTCTCCTGGAACTCAGATATTTCTTTCTGTGTAGTTATTGAGACATGGTTTCAGTGTAGTGACAGTTTTCCCTTTATATCAGAGTTTAATACCCTTAAGAAGGCAAACTATTACTTCATTAATATCCAGAAATCACCTTCAATGTCCACTGAGGATTGGGGAAATTACTGTATTGCCACTGAAGGATTTAATACCAAACCAAATACATTCTTGCTATAAGAGTTTTGTTAGCTACACACTGAGTGGCAAGCATGCACCTTTAAAAATGGATATTCTCAGCATTTCCAAGACTTTGTTAATGCCAATGTACTGGAACAATTTTTAAAACTAACCATGCAATGCTATTATACTTGACATGATCCTTTTCAAACTACCTCTGACCTGTAGTTCACTCTGCATCTTTTCATCCCGGGTTATATCTGACTACAAATCAGTTATCTTTTTTCTAAGGCCTAGTGTTACCAGTTAACCACCAAATAACCCAATTTTTAAGGACCAAATGAAACTCCAAACTGATAAGCACAGTGAAGCAGGAACCAAAACTGGAAAGTACCGCAGCAAACAAACTTTATTTAAGCACTTTTGTCAGCCTTAAGCCATTGACTTCATCAGAAGCAATAAGCACATAGTATACAATGCTTAAATAGTCACCCCATCACATGATCACATTTGCAATTCCCATAGGCTTATATGAGTATGAAAACTTGAAATAATCTATGCACCTATTAAATAAATATATATCTTATCTAATACAATAGAAATCAGACATATTTATCCACATCATAATATACAAGATAAAAACATTTTTTTTGCATAAATAAAATAAATATATATATATATATATATATATATATATATATATATATATATATATATATATATATATATATATATATATATATATAGATGAATTCCTACTGCCTGTGTGTGCATGTGTTTATATATTAAAAACATAACTAGATAAAAAAACATCAGTAAGTAAATTAAAATGAAGGTGCTCATTGTGAATTTAAGGATTCTGCTCATACCAACAGTTTTGGGACAGTCAATGAAAAATTTAACAACTTTGAGAGGGAATTATTCAAATATAGGAAATTACAAGTCAAAAATAACTATCTCAGTGAATGCCTTCGTAGGGAGCATTTACCAAAGGGACTGCAGACGTGGAAATTATTGCTTCTGATGAAGTCAATGGTTTAAGGCTGACAAAAGTGCTTAAATAAAGTTTGTTTGCTATGGTACTTTCCAGTTTTGGTTCCTGCTTCACTGCGCTTAACATTTTTAAGGACTTCACTAAGACAAACCTACATCAGCTTGTGGAAAACCTATGAAAAATTTGCAGCAATCTCACACAGATGGACATAACTGAAAAGGCTGCTGCACTCTTGTCCAGTTATAACTGCAACTAGCTATATAGAAAAGGTTGTACACAACCTTACTATATATAATGGTAAATGCTTTCTGATTGAACTCGTATATAATAAACTGTGTAAGAAAAGAAGAAAAATAATGAAAAGTTATAAGAAATCTCCATCCCAGATACCCTCATTGTTGCACCACCTCCTATCTCAAAAAATCATCTGTGGGACCAGATGTCATATCAGGCTGCATTCTTATCAGTGCCAAGTATGTGCTATTAGAGTCTTGTCTCAGCCTATTCTACCATGGCCTGTCCACAGGCTTTGTGTCTGATGAACAGAGGACAGCCACTGTGAGTCCCTTAAATAAGGCTGTGTCCCACTACAGACCCACATAATGTAAGGCCCTTCACCAGCCTTATATTCAAAGAAATAAAATAAACCATACCATATTAAAACTCATTTATGCAGACATAAGCAACTTAAATGACCTAGAATACACTCAGTCTGGTTTTATGAATGGCAAGTACAGTGGCATAACAGGTAGTGTTGTTGACTCAGAGTTAGAAGTTTCCCAGTTCAACTATAAGCTGAGATGCCTTTTATGTGGAGTTTATATGTCCTCCCTCTGTTTGCGTGGGTTTCTTCCACGTGCTCCAATTTCCTCACACATTCCAAAAACATGCACTAAGTGGAATGGATATTCTAACCTGGATATAGGTGTTCGTTTGAGTGTGTGATGTGAAAGGAGTACCAAAGCGGGGCTAGGCGCTAGGTGGTGTAAACCTTGGCTCCAGATGATTGTCACCGTTGAAGTGATAACCCGACCCCATGTGCAAAAATGAGAAAAAGAGGTTATGGATGGATGGAGGTACTGTCACTTAAACCTATTAAACTTCTTTAAAAATGTTACAAAGGCCATTCTGTGCACTCTGCTTATCTTCACCAAGCTAAGACTTTTGACACAATCTCACTTGTTAGCATTACTGAAAAAAAATAGATAAACATAATGTAACCCCTTATAGTATCCTAGATTGCAAACTGGCTATCCAAAAGATCCAAAGTTGTGTAAGTCAGTGGTTCAACAGAATACAAAATTGTAACTAGTGAGGGGCACCATAGTGTGATTAACCAAGTTTACTTGTAACTGCAAATGTTGCACTGTTTTGTGCTTGTCCACTGATACTAAAGTGCTTTAACATTGTCTGGAAAATGAACTCACCTAGTGTACTGAAAAATATCTAAAGCTAGATGCAAAAAAGTACATCACAGTAGCATTTGACAAAAAAAAAAAAAAATCTGTTCCCACCTCATATTTTATTGAAGGACAACAGTAGGATTCTATTATTAAATGCTCAACTTCTCTAACCTTTTTCCTATTTACTGCCCCTGCTATGAATAAACAACAATACAGTATTTAAAATATTTTAAATCAAATGTTTCTCTCCAGTAGAACAGTACCTTACTCTACTCTAGTAGTTTCACTTTCAAAAAACTTTTATCCTGCCCTGGAAAAGCTTGTTGCAGTCTCCAATTCATTGATGTCATCAAGGCCAATGAATACAGGTAGTTTTCTGGCCAACTCCCTCCCCAAACTGATATCACCATGACTTTCCTAAAAATCTACCCATTCTGTGATGTCATAGCTCCCTGGTTCTTCCCCTATCCATACAGAAATAAAGGCTAGAACAAGAAAACAGTAAATGAGTCAAGGCTCCTGCTGTGAGCTGTCAATTACAGCAGAATACAGCTCAAATTACCCATAGCACTTTGACTAGTTAGGTATGAAGGGGAATGGGAGATGAGTCAAAGTAGTACAATTCAGGCTTTACAAAAGACTGCCCTTTAGCCATTCTAAAAAGCAGCAGCAGTAAAAAGCACTTTCAAAGTCTGTTCTGTGGCATTTGCACTGTTTCTGTTTTAAGTAGCCATTGAACGGCACAAAATGTTAATTAAAATTGACTGAAAAACAGCAGTGAATTCAAGTAAAATCAATGCAGTGATAGGAGCTTTAGGAAGAAAGAGACCTGCTTGGTGTCATTTTCTTTTTTTTACAAACAAGTACTGCATTATGGGATACCTAGGGGCAGACTAAACAATTAAAATTACTTCAAGATGCCAGACCCCATGTGGTCAGACTCAGAAATTACAGATAAAAATATATGAAAACATGTAAATAGTCCCGGAGTGGTGTCAAAATGAGACTGAACATCTAACAAAATTCTGCACTATTTCCGTGATACCAATGAAAGACATCACTTAAAAAGTTTTTAGCATCATTAAATATAATATCATACTAAGTTATAAGAAGGTGTAGCATCTATTCTTTTGTAGAAATATTGTACAATGATATATCTAAAAAACAGTGATCAACTACGTAGACTTAGATATTGGAGATAATGTGACTTTTATAAGTAGCATTTAAAAAAAAAACAAAATGCATTTAATAAGTCTGAGACTAAGTTAGCAGTACATACTAAACAATACTGAGAAGGCAAGTTGTTCAATAATACCAACTTATGGCAAAGTAAATAAGAATTAAGCCATGATTATTATTTAACATAATAAATTTATGATTAATATAGCTGGGAAAATTTTATACTTTTAGGTATTCTGCCAAATAATTTTCCATTTCTTACAAATGTATATTTCTTTTAGAAGAGAACATCAACATGTTAACATATAAACTGCCAAGTAAACACATAGATGCCATTATGGAATTATAACAATATAAGGAAAACTGTCTCCCCCTTGAAATAGTTAATCTTGGATATGATAAATTTAGATATGTCTTTACCATACTTCAAAACTGGTGATAACTTTGGTGTGTTACATCCAGTAAATTCAGGAGGAGCAAGCCAAAGTTTTTAAGCTCAATTTTTTTAAACCATAATAATGTTAAAAAATATTTTGTTATTGTCTCTTACATGGGATAGATATAAACAAGAAATGAAAGTTTATTACTGGAAAGCATTTTAAAATGTATTGCATTATTTGGATTGCTTAAAATGGTTTTCAAAAGGGAAACACTTAAAAATTATAATTTTATTTAATAAAGAGAGATCATTTAAGATAAGTAATTCAAAGAAAGTATATTACATAATGAAATAAGTTGAATTCTGTCAAAGAAAGGAATAGCTTTAAATGAGAAACCTAAATATCCAGATTGATACATCATGATGTGTATCTATAATGGGTTTTGCATGGGTTCATTTCATGGTGGCCTGAAATTGTATATATATTTTTTTATACTTATAGATAAAAAGTAAACTAACTGAAAGTTTTGTAACTTTAGTTCACCAGAAAAATAGTAAAAAACTCAGTCCTCAGGGTAAAGTGCCTTAGCGATATAATGTAGCCCAATCCAGTGAAAAAATCTAGAGGCAATGCTATAAAAAGCGAAGGAGACTTTAATGACAAAAGACATAAAACAAAATATGAAAGAGTGAGCCTTTTGAAAAATATGCAAGTAGGTGATTGGTTGAATAATTAATTAATGCAACACCAGGATGTATTTAAACTGATGTCTATTGAAATGATATTATTAAGTCTGAAGAAGTGCTCTAAGGAATGCGAAAGCACTCACTCTTTCATATTTTGTTTTGTGTCTTTTGTCATTAAAGTCTCCTTCACTTTTTATGGTGTTGCCTCTGGATTTTTTCACTGGATTGAACTTTAGTTCACCACTGATTTTATGCTCACTGGATCTACTCATATTAATTCTATAGGTTTTATTATTCCACATAAAATTCTAAGATTATTGATTGTCTTAAAGCATTCTGATAAAATATGTACAACTGTACTCTTACGAAAATAAAATAAATAAATTAATTAACTATTTAAAAGAGATAAAATATTAATTTTAAATTACCAATAAATCATGGCTGAGTTTAGACTATGACTTGAAATCAAACTACTTTATTGATTTCCTGGCTTAAATTAAAATATAATGAATCTGCTTTATATTTCACCCAGGGGTATATTAAGTTTTTTGAGTAATATGTTGATTTTCTGAACTAAATTCTAACATTTGATACATCTGACTGTGATGCCCCACCACTGGACCAGTAATCAAGCAGCCTCATTCCAAATCACTAGCACCAAAGGAAGACATACATTGGGAGGGTGACAAGGTACATACGCAGTATTTGCAGATGCAGCTCTCTGCATCAAGTGCAATTTCCCTTAAAAGCACATAGAGACCACAGTCAGTTTAGGGCTGGTTTCTCTCCAGATTCCCAATAAGACTCCCCACTGGCACAGCTATAGAGTTGAAATCTCAGCTGAGTGAACAAGCCAAGACTGCCAGCACCCTCTCTGTCCAACCAGAGCTTTGTGTCCCTGCCCAAGTAGCTGACACACACACACACACACACACACACACACACACACACACACACACACACACACTCTTTGAGGATGTAATTTACATAGACACAAACACACACACACACACACACACACACACACACACACACACACACACACACACACACACACACACACACACACACACACACACACACACACACACACACACACACACACACACACCTGAGAAAGACTGGCACAGGTTTATTAGCTATGCTCCCTTCTCCCCAGACTATAAGGTAGTTTCCCTTGACACCAGTCACTTTTTATCAGCTACTTTAAGGCCTTTAAGAAAGGGTGTCCAATCTTATTGTGTAATGTTACTATAAATACAAATGGTAGTCTGACAAAGGGCAAGGCTATTATAAGTGGACCACAGTGTCACCAAATAAATATGCAGGTACTCACAGAACTTAAATATCTCTACACAGATCTGCCACAATGATAAGTTTAAATATCTTTAATAGTAAATAATAAAAAAAACAAGAAAATACTCAATATATAATTACAATGATATTAGAGTTCAAAATTCCAGGAAATATTTAAAACAACATTGCAGGACAGTCTCAAATAAATAAAAATAAATGTCTAAACTCAGCTTTTCTATATTCCTTACTGTATCTAAGCAAATTACTATATCCTAGTTAACTTATTTCAGAGCAAGACAAGTGTGAGGGAATTGGTCTTCTTTAGTTGTTGCCAGGTCCAAGACAGAATACAGAATGCTCTTTCTCACTAAGATACCACTTAAATTAATATCTCAAATATTATTGTTGGGATAGCTTGCAGAATGACATCATTTCTTGTCATCTGACTTTATCCCAGGTAAAATCCACACTGCTGAAAGCTAGCGATATTTAGCATCCACCTGTGAAAATACATAGAGCTCAGATATTTTGGCAAATGGTAGAAGTCATAAAATAATAAATAATAAAATAATAAAACACTTCCAAGACAATACAGAAAACCTCTATACTGTGTCTCCTTGCTCCTGTAAAGTAATTTAATTTCAGCTATTTTTTCTGAAATTAACCTTGTATTCCAGTTTCCACTGTCAAAATATACATTTTAACACTTACAATAGTGCATGTACATTTCTGTTCTTTTTCCATTCGGCATGCTGTGGTTACATCTTTAAGCTCAGCATTTTATAAAATATCTTTTCAACACACACTTTTGTACCAGCAGTTTGATATACACTTGACATACAGTTGTAATACATTTGTAACACAAGTATCTTATATGAATCATGTTGATAGTCACAAATGACATATAATTATTTACAAAATTCCAGCTAACTGGGCTGGCAGTATCTCCCTTTGTCAAACTTTTGATATTCACAAATGACATATATATATATATATATATATATATATATATATATATATATATATATATATAAATAATTATTTGCAAAATTCCAGCTAGCTGTGCTGGCAGTATCTCCGTTTATGACACTTCGTCCCCCTGAAGACTCAAGATAGTTTTCAAGTGGCCCTTGAGAAACGTTCCTTGACAGGGTTGAGCCTATCTGGGAATACATTACCATATACCCTGTCTTGAGATCCCAACTGCCATTTCATTGCTGACCCCATTACAGTATTGCACTGTTATATCACGTGCCTGCAACCCTAGGCTCCACCATAATAATTTGGGATTTTTCTGGCTGGATCCCTGTAGCTATAGATCCCCCTAAGATTCCTCCTGCCTTCTACTGCAAATACTCAGCACCAGGGCCTCCCTATCATGGTAAGGTTTCATGGTGTTAACATGGTACAGCTTCTGCCTGTGACTCCTGCCTAGCAGTTCTACCATTTAGTTAACATCACTGACCTTCCTTACCACTTTGAATGGTCCCTCCCAAGCTGCCTACAGCTTGTTGTGTCCGACTGGAATGAGAACCATAACCTACTGCCACACAGCATACTCTCTAGCTTGAGCATTTCTGTCATACCAGATGTTTTTCTTTTGTTGGACTTCTGCCAGGTTCTCTTGTGCCAAGTCCATGAGTTCCCTGACCCTTGTTCAGAGTATTAGGACATATACCACAACAGACTTTTTCTGGGATTCACACTCACTCTTCCACTCATCATGAATCAAATCTAGGGATCCCCTCACCCTGTGCTCATACAGCAACTCAAAGGGTGAAAAACCTGTGGATTCCTGGGGAACCTCTCTGTAGGCAAACAGATGGGGCAGATATTTGTCCCACTCCCTCTTAAATTGGTCTGCAAATGCCTGTAGCATTTAGTGTGGAGTTTAACCTCTCCACCAGACCATTAGTCTGGGGGTGGTAGGGGTGGTCTTTAGGTGCTTCACCCCACAGCATTCTCACAGACAAGCCAGGAGGCGTGACATTTTGGTACCTCTGTCAATCAGTATTTCCTTTGGAAAACCTACCCTGCTAAAAATCTCTAACAAAACATTTGCCTCCTTTTCTGCATTGAACACACCAAACAAAATCCACTAAGATGCTGAAAAACCTCTGTGTCTTGGGAAAAAACACACAACTGCTCCAATCGGACCAACAGCAACAGCAAAATAATACGTTTGCAAAATGTGGAATAACTCGAACAGTAAAAATAAATCCAAGATTATTGTAGATAAAAACGTTTAATAAGTCCAAAAACTCCAAAATAGGTTGGTTAAGCACTTTCACTTGTACTATAACAACCTTCATCAGAACATATTCCACGTTTTGCAAACATATTATTTTGCTGTGTTAGCAGTTGTTCCACTGATCGCTAACTTTGTTTTTTCTGCATTGAAGAAAGACAGAACCACCATCTCAGGGTAGCATCATCTACTACCACTAGGATATACTTCTTCCCTGTAGAACATGGGGTACTCAGAGGACCCACAATATCCATTGCTACCCCCTAAAACGGCTCCTCAGTCACAGGCAAAGGCATCTAAGGAGCCTTGACCTTGTCTCCTGCCTTGCCTACATGTTGGCACTGCTCATAGGTCTTGCAGTACCCTGTTACATCCCTGGAAATTCCAGGCCAATAAAAGTTCTGCATAATATGTCTCTTGGTATGCTTTATGCCCATATGACCTGCCAAGGGAATGTCATAGACTATGGCTCAAAGTGCCAGATGGTAGGCTCTGGGGACTACCAACTGCTGTATTCTCTCATGCTGTAGCCCTCCCTCAGGGGTCCACTCTATACAGTAACCCTTTGTCCCAGTATACAAATTCCCCCTTTCCTTGAGAATCAGGTACCTCTCTTTCTACCTCCACCAAGCCCTGTAATACAGGATCTGAGAACTGAGCCTGTCTCAACTCTCTCTCTTTGCAACCCTTCCCAGGTCCCCTTCCACAGAAAGTCTGGTATTCTCTCACAGTGGTGCCTTGCTGTCAGCCTGAGTACTACTACTCACCTCTGCCATTGCAATCACTCTGTCGAAAGGGAACATCAGTACCCACCAGCAGCTGTGACTCACCTTCAGTCTCACTGCTACAGGGTAGCTTCATCCCTGAAGTATCCACCTCACCAATCCTGGCTTCAAGTGTGTGGTCTGTCTGGATTCCCCCCTGGCTGCCAGACCCACATGCTTGTCTCCAGTTCTGACTGTGTGTAACTGCATGCATAGAAGGTACTGTATTATCAAAATCATTCTCTATCAGGACATCTGCAGGGATATCCTCAAACATACCTACTTGCTTACTTCCTTTTCCACCCTCCCAGTCAAGGTAAACCCAAGCAAAAGGTACTTGGAATGGGGTCCGTCCAACAGCTCTGACTGGAGTAGACTGCCCAAGCAAGTAGTGCTCCTCTTTAACCAATGCAGAGTAAACAATGGTTAGGTCAGAGGCTGTGTCTCTCTTACCAGTGACCTGTTTCACAGCTACTAAGATAAGATATAACCTCTTACAATAGTTTGGTATGCTTGTTGTCTCCAGACAACTTACTGTTGGCATTCTGTCATTCCCACTTACTGACTCTCCCACCTTTTGTTCCCAACCTTGCCTCCATGGACATCTATATGCTACATGGCCTCCCTGGTTGCATTTAAAACATTTAACCCTTGGTCCTGGCCATGTACATGAGCCAGTGGCTTCCTCTGTTACTGACAGACTCTGCTGGGGTGGTTTAGGCTGCACACTGTGGGTTCCCTTAGACCCATGAGCAGCACCGGATATCCTTTTCCTGTGCACTGATGCCCTTCTTGCTAGGTAGAGGTCTCCATTTTTCCTCAACTCATCTATGGTATCACATTCCCTATCTACTAACCAGATTCTCATGTCCTCAGGCAAAGGGCTAAGAGGTTGTTTCCTCACCAAAAGGTCCGCCAGCCCTTCAGATGTGGTGACCTAACATCCACTCACCCATCTACGAAAATAAGTGCTTAACTCAGCAATATATTCACACACACTTTCCTCTATCTTGCATCTATGCTCATGATTTTTTTTTCTATAAGCTTCAGGTGTTAAAATTGTTTATTACAATCTTTTAAGTTAACAGTATTGTAATTTAAGCAATCAGTATCAGACAATTTAGAAATAGCAGTTACAGCTTTACCATGGAGTAAGGGGGTCAGGAACCGTACCCAGTGCCCTTGGTCAATATTATACTGTTTACATACCCTTTCAAACATATGAATAATTATCACCCACTGTAAGTTGTGGAAGAAATTTACTGACCTTTGTTGCTTATGGGTTTGGTTACTCCCTTCCCCATTATGTCCATGACCCTGGCAAAGAGTCATCATCTACTTTTCATGTTGCCTCTGCCTCTCATTTTCCACAGCTTCCAGATGTCTCAGTCTCTCTGCTGATTCTAATCCCATTTGTTTCTGTTTCTCCTTTTCCTCATCCTCCAAATGCCACAGTCTCTCTGCTGATTCTATTTCCAAATGTTTGGCCTGCAGTTTAGTCTCTAACTCCAGATGGATTTTAAGTCCTCTGAGCCATTGTTGAACTGTTTATTTTTCTGAGAGTTGTACATCCCCAAGGCCAGTCTGGTTGTCCTTCTAGTTGCTGGTCTGTGATTCAGCTGTGGTTAAGGATGCAATAATTTCTGCTTTAGTCAGGTTGGCATGTACAAGTCCTTTTCTTGGCACATATCAACCAACTGGCTACTTGTCAGTTTGCCATGCTCCTCTGCTGACATCCTTGTCTGCTTTCCCTGACTAAGCTAAGAAAAAAAAATAAAACTATTGTGATATGAAACTCTGCACTCCCAAGCAGCCACACAGTGAAAATTCAAACACCTTCTTTAGTTACTACTGTGTACAGGCTACAGGAGTTCCATATCCACACCACTAAATCTTAATATGTGATGCAGTAATTCCACTATTGCCAACCAATAAATGTGATGCCCCACCACTGGACCAGTAACCAAGGAACATCAATCCTCACCACTAGCACCACTGGGAGATGTACATTGGGAGGATGAGAAGATATGCACACAGTATTTGCAGATACAGCTTTCTGCATCAAGTGCAATTTCCCTTAAGACTACACAGAGACCACAGTCAGTCCAGGGATGGTTTCGCCTTCTTTCTCCAGATCCCCAATAAGACTCCCCTCTGGAACAGGTATAGAGTTGAGATATCAGCTGAGTGACCAAGCCAAGACCTCCATCAGTAGCTGACAAACACACCTTTTGAGGTTTCATTTACACAGACACACACACACACACACACACACACACACACACACACACACACACACACACACACACACACACACACACACACACACACACACACACACACACACACACACACAAGACTGGCACAGGTTTACTGGCTATGCCCCTTTCTTCCTAGACCATAGGTTAGTTTCCCCTGCTATCAGGCACTTTAAGGCCCTTAACAAAGGGTGTCCAATCTTACTGTGTAATGGTACTATTAATACAAATTGTTGTTTGATCAAGAGCAAGGCTATTAGAAGTGGCCCACAGTGTCACCAAATAAATATGCAAGTGCTCCCAGTTAGATAGATCAGCCACAATGATAGGTTTAAATATATTTAATAATAAATAATAAAAGAACAAGAAAATACTCAGTATATAATTACAGTAATATCAGAGTTCAAAATCACAGGAAATATTTAAAACAACATTGCAGGACAGTCTAAAATAAATAAAAATAAACATCTACGCTAAGCTTTGTTATATTCCTCACTTTATTTAAGAGGATTACTATATCCTGGTTAACTTGCTTCACAGCAAGGCAAGTGTGTGGTGAATGGGTATTCTTTAGCTGTTGCCAAGTCCATGACAGAATACAGAATGTTCTTTCTCACTAAGAGACCACTTAAATTAATGTCTCAAATATTACTGCTGGAAAAGCTTGCAGAATTATGTCATTTCTTGTCATCTGACTCTGTCCCAGGTAAAACCCCCACTTCTGAAAGCTAACATTGTTTAGCATCCAACTGTGAAAATACATAGATCTCAGACCTCAGATCTTTTGGCAAATGGTGGAAATCATAAAACAATAAAACACTTCCAAGACAATACAGAGAACCTCTAGTTTTAGACATTGTGTCACCTTGCTGCCATAAGCAATTTAATTTCAGCTATTTTTCTGAAATTAACCTGTCGCATTCCAGTTTCCATTGTTAAAAAAATAAATTTAAACAGTTACAAAAATGCATGTACATTTCTGTTCTTTTTCCAGTAGGCATGCTGTGGTTGCATCTTAAAGCTCAGTACTTTATAAAATATCTTTTCAACACACACTTCTGTACCAGCAGTTTTATATACACCTGACATACAGTTCTAATATATTTGTAACACAAGCATCTTATATGAATCATGTTGATATTCACAAATGACATATAATTCATTATAAAATCCCAGCTTGCTGTGCTGGGAGTATTTCCTGTTGTGACACTGACATATGCTGATTTTCAGAACTAAATTCTTACCATTTGATACATCTGAAAGTGGAGGTGGGAATATGTTGGAATTGTTAGTATTTGGCTTGCAGTTGGAAAACTTGACATATTCCTTCTGAAATTTCAGAACCTTAGGAATTTCATGGTCTAGTTAGGTATATAGTATATCACATGCCAAGGAGGTGATGCTAATTTTTGGGAGCCAAAATGTATATCCATATATATTAAATTGTATATGATGAGATAAATGTCTAGTATAAAGAGCTAGGAGAAAAATTGCCAAACAACTAGAAGCAGAATCATAAAAAGCTTTTATTGTATTGATATATTTTTGGGAAAGATAAAAAAAATCAAAATGAAAAAGATCATGGATGTGATCAAATGCCTTGCTTCCATTAGTGAAAATGCCCTTATAGATTCATATTTAATTTTTTTATGTAAAATTAAATATAACATAATATTACTGCCCTGTATTTGTCTCAATTCCATCTTAACTGAATCATATGAAAAACACCCTCATGAATTCATATTCATTTTTTTTGTATTTTTACATAAAGTTAATCCTAACATGTTACATTATAAGTGTTTGTCTCACTTCTATGAATCCCAAGTTAAATTTTATAATTATATCACTTACCGTTCTAAAATGCTTAGCCAAGGTTGTAGCACAAAGTTCAGCATTTAAGTTAATGTGATCAGGTATCATTTTCAGTTGAAAGAGGGTCTGTGCTGGGCTTGTGGCTTATTCTACATGGATTCATATAATTGTGTCAAACCCATTATTTTAAAATACAAAAATGCTGTTGAACAATGGAAATCAATGGTGGCTTATATTTTCTTTGAAGAAGTTATCAAACTGGTTTGGCCTGAGCTGTAACTTTTTTTAGTAAGATAAAAAGTTCAGAAACTTTCAGGAAAGAGAAATGAAAATTTTCCAAATGTCATTTAAAATTTTAGTGGGATTTAAATGATCTAATAAGTTATTTACATCAGAAAATTTAATGCAAGTGTTTTGTTGTTTTTTATATAGTATTATAATAATTGTAGACAAAGTTGTTTTTCGTGGATCTTTATGAAGTGGCACATTGTATTTAATAGAAATAATGTCATCAGAATTATAGTTGTGAGAGGATTCAGGAGATTTTTCATTGATTTCTATCTGAAATAATTGAGACAGAGTATTTAATCCACTTTGCGATGAAATGAAAACTGAATATTTACAGTCATCATTGTTGTGTAAAACGTTATCCAGTTTAATAATCATTAGTTCTATGTCATTTTCTTTATTTCACATTTCTTTAAGTCTGTTTCTTTATTTAGTAGGATTCCTGTTAATGGGATATACATGCTATCCCTTTGTTATTCAGTGGTGGATTATTATTATTATTATAATTACTATGACTTTGTTTACATCATTTTCTATTAGCAACCACTGGTTATGTTTCCAGGTAGATCTGGGACTTATATTAACTTGAAGTCTAAAATAGTAATATATTAAGGAGTGATCACAATTATCTATTTAATCAGAAATGAAGCTGGGCCTGATGCTTGAGAAATTTGTCATCTGTTGCATGGCTAATGTTCTCTTAGGTATATTCTTTCTCAAAACTTGAATTGTAATATGTATATGTGATCTTTCTTATAGACAGGGTCTCTGCCTCAGGCAGCTCGTTTGTCACACTTTCAAAGTTTTGCTTTGGATCCTTGTGTTACAATTATCTTCAAGGACAGGCAGGCTAGGTTCAGATTCAAAGGAATGATGTTTCAAGGTCATTAATACATTTCTGAGTTCAACAAGATTATTTTGAAGATCACAAATTATTGTACATGAAGAAGTATTTTTTTTGTGTTTAAATGCCGACAAAATTAGATTGGAAAGTTCATGAGCTGATACATGTAGATGATTATTAATTGAAGAAAAAGTATCGAGAGTACTTGATGACTTCAATTCAAATGTAGTAAAACTTTTGCCAACATTTATTACATCATCACCTTCCCCATAAACATTAGCAAGGTACTTTTCTTCACAGTGTTCTGAGGTTATATGCCTTTTTAGCAAACTTCTTAATGTGGGGTGTAAATGGGTGATCTTGGTAGGTAAATATCTTTACTTTTACAAATCTCTATAATGGATGTTGCCCTCTTTAATTTATTTATGTTTTTCATTAATGGGCAGGGCTAGACTCCTGGTGGTGTAAATCTTGGCTTTAGGTTATTGTCATTGTTGATGTGACAACCCGACACCATGTGCAAAAATGGGAAAAGTGGGTTGTGGATTGATGGATAGATTCATGGTCAAATAAGCAATTTGCATTGATGATGTGCAAGGAAAAGCTATTACATAAAGAAATATGGCATATCATCTGGATAGATCCCAAATAAGATAGTTACAATGTCCCAGTATTGGGAAGTCATCAAATTGTGGCATGCAAATTGAGTTTTTTTTTTTAACGAATAATAGAGCTGTCAATATCAGTAGCTCAAAGGAGACACCACAATAAATTCCTTCTTCAACTAGCATGCCTTTACTATATCATTTCAAATTTACTGGCAGCAAAGAAATATGAGAATGAATGTTCTTTTAAAATAATTGCTATACAATTTGATATTGCTCATAGGTTTGTGCTATGCTATCTATTCTTGAGGGCCATTTTAAGCCTAGGTGATTCCCTCAAATGAGAGAATCAATCCCTATACCGTTTGTTTATTAAATAAAGTTACTAAACATTATGCCAACCACCAGCCCCTTTTGTAGTTTTTAGTGCTGTCTAGTCACATAAAAAAATTTCCATGGCAGTGACATTTGAAGATTAAGAAATTCAATGAATATTAGTTATTTAGCTAGAACAGCACAAAGACTGATTCGCTATACTGTTATCATTTTGCATATTCTCTTTATCATTTCTGATGGCAAAATACAATGAACTTGCATGTCACAGTATTGCAATAGTCAGGTTTTAGTAAATGCTACCCTTGCTTCTTCTTCAGAAAAAAATCACAGGGCTTAAGGAGTAATGAATCTTTTTTTCAAGCATAATATTTACTGGTAGGGAAGTCTGCAAAGTGGTATCAGCATAAACAAATGTCTTCTTTCATGTTTTAATATAAATTAGGGAACATAATAACTCTTCTTTCTTTCTTAGGCCAAATCCTTTAGCGGTACTGCTAATGGTGTTTAAGCCAGGAATAGTTTAGTACTTCTTTAAACTTGTGAAAACTTTGTCATCATATCTAAAGTTGAAGGAGTAGCTACTGCTATTGAGTGACCATAGAAATAAGCATCAACACACTTTGTGGTCTTCTGTCCTGGTAAGAAAGACTATAAATGGATAGCAAATTATATTTTTCAAGAGGATGAGTGCAAGGGAGAGATGAGCATTTAAATTAGGGAACTATATAGACCACAGCACACAGTGCAGCATACCTTGGCACCTATTCTTTCTGATAATCTCAGGAAAGAAATTGCTCCTCTCTACACTTAATACAGCAAATGCAAATTGACATTACTAGGAAATCAATTAATTAATTCCATAAGATCAATAGCAGAGGAATACAGAAATTCTCACCTGGAAATCAGGATAACAATTCAGCTAATACCGTGAATAAATGCCCTCGAGAAAACTAGTGTTATGCATAAGGAAATGGTAACCGATCTAGATGGTCATTTGAGAAATGAAGGTGCGACAATAAGAAGTTTAGTGAAAAACTTCCCATATAAGAAGCTCTACAATACTATTAAAGAAACTGATGCAGTCATTGGTGTTCTTTTCGAAGCTTTTACTTCTTTTATCATGGATAGACTTTGCAAGAACCTCTGCCTCTCCTTGACGGTAGCCCTCCATGAATATATGTATTATTAGGAGGGTGGCGATTACTCTCCGATATCTGGAAAAAGATAAATCAGTTAAGTGCTACTATAGTGTGAGACCCGATCATAACAAATGTTAAGCACCCCTTGCTTAACTTGTTAAGGGAAGATCTCATGCTAAGCATCAAATCTGCCAATACTGACCAGCAAAGACAGCGACAAAATAAAAAAAAAAACTTTTGCTTCTGCCTGTTGTCTGTTTTGCTAATGCGCCCCTGACTTCCTGTTGTTCTAACTCCTTTCTAAGTTTATAAGGTTTCTGTTTGCCTGCATTTCCTGAAGGATGTGAAGTCTGAAACTCAAACATATGTCATTATTTTTGTGAATTCAGTCCTCAGTAATTTGTCTGAAAATCATGGATTTTATGAGCAAAAGACCAAATGTATGAATCAAAAATGTGGACATTCTGGGAAAATCTGGACAGCTGAGACCCAGGGAAGGTGACTGTAAACATACGAGACCATGTTACACTGTCTTTCTGACACTTTTTTTCCTGTAACTAATAGTACATGGTGCAGATAAAGCTTCACTCTTGAGGTGAATTTCTAAACATTCTCATCTCAAACACACAATAAGCAGCTTATGACTGGCATTCATATTATAATCCTCTATATGTAAATCTGCTAAAGGCTGCCGATTCATACCAGATACTTCAGTCAGACAAAAAATAAAAGAAGTATCACATGGCATGATTATAGTTTTATGTCTGCTGATATACTCGGGGAATTAAAACAAACAACATCCAAGATTTTGCCAAACATTCAGATGCTTATTCAGAAAACTGCAAGATTTAAAACATGTTACCACTTCTCTGTCTCCTTTCTCTGGAAGAGAATTACTATAATGCTAGTAGCTGTCTGCAATGGACATAATTCTACAAATAGTTAGGAAGAGGATTAGGAGATCACTTTTTCTAGGTTGTTCATTGTTGAACCCTAGTTATGATAGTAGGACCTCATGTTTCAAAGTAATCTAGCCTCGTATGATCTGCTTGTTGAGCCATGGTGACTTAAATTATGTCTTTACATTTTGATAGTTAAGATGACGCTAACAATATTATGCATGCAAGTTTATTCACTCCGCTTGATATAGTCTAATATATAATTTGAAGACGGAAGGTTTTCCACTTAACATGAAATGTGCACAACCACCTGTAATTAAGGTCTAACTGTATCATTTTCAGTCACTGGCCAACTAGTGCCTTTTAAAGTAATATTTCTCTTGAAAGTAATGATATTAAGGTTTTTGTATGCAGTGTATGATATTATAGTAATAACCCACACCTGGGTGTGGGTAATGCTGGATTTACCCACGGTTGATGTGGTTTGGTCATGAGGGTGAAGCCCGAATGGCCAAACAGAGACAACCGTGGGTAAATCCAGCATTACCCACACCCAGAAGTGGGTTATTGCTATTATACAATGACGTTATATAAGAAAAAAAATAATTACTTTTCTTAAATAGTGGCATTGTATAATGCCTCCTTGCTGCCCTTCCGCAGCTTTCTGGTATTCTGCTGCAGTCCTGATTTACTGTGCATGTGTATGCTTACACAGTACATCAGAGCTGTGGGCAAAAGCAATGGAGAAAGCAAGATCTCCATTGCATTTTACAAACTGTCTTGCTATGTTAAAGGAGTTTAACATAGCCAGACAGCTTTAAAAAAAGCAACAGAGAATCTCTATTGATTTTTTAAAACTGTCTCACTATGTTAAACCCATTTAACATAGTGAGACAGTTTTGAAAAAAAGCAATGGAGAAAGCAAGATCTCTGTTGCTTTTTACAAAGTGTCTCGCTATGTTAAAGGAGTTTAACATAGCGAGACAGCTTTAAAAAAGTAACAGAGAATCTCCTTTGCTATTTTTAAAGCTGTCTCACTATGTTAAACCCGTTTAACATAGCAAGACACCTTTAAAAAAAGCAACAGAAATAGGAAGATCTCTGTTACTTTTTTTAAAGCTGTCTCGCTTTGTTAAACTCATTTAACATAGCGAGACAGTGTGTAAAAAAGCAACGACGATCTTGTGTTCTATGTTGCTTTAAAAAAAGAGTTATACTAATGGAAAAAGTCCGGGCGACCGGAACTTTTTCCATTAGTATTACTCTTATTTACAATGCGCACGCTGACCAATCAGCATGCACATTTTAGAATATTAATGGGGGGAGTCGTTGTATAATAAGGTTTTTGTATGTGTGTGTTACGCAAAGTGATCACTGATGGCAGAGTTTCAGACTTTTTTCTCACATATTTCTTACTTAACTGTATGTACTTAGAAGGAGTCTGGCTGCATCTTTAATTGTTTTGCTTCCTATATTACTGGGGGCAGCAAACAAATAAGTTTGTCTTATCAGCTGACATAGTATACCGAGGAGCTTACTCATACCTTCTACTTCCATTAACACCAAATCCAGGGGTGAATCTAGTCTATCATTCAGCAGTTACTAAAATCCTAAACATAGCCATATCAGGACAAGTCTTTTTCCAGTGTTCCTTAATTTGGCACAAGACAGTAAGGTTGTAGGTTAAAAAGAATCTGGACTGAAATATCCTATTGTCTTTGAGTCTGCTCAATGGGTTTCTTAAGACATTAGGTGGGCTTCTTAAGAACAAAATCAAAAAAGATTTAATAAGGTTAGCCTCATATTATTAGAAAAAGGGTCCATCAAACAAATAGCAGATATAGAAGAACATGTTTCACTGCTGAAAAAGGTCTTCATAATAATATCTGTCAAGCCAAACTTTCTACAGTCGTCGAATTTCTGAAAAAACAAATCTATACATGATGCAATGTATCACATTTTGAAGATAACATAATGGCTAAATACTCAGAATGGGAAATTATCATTCAAAGCTCTTGGTTAGTACTTTGAAGCTTAAACAGCATAGCAGTAATATCAGCCTGACTATAAGTAATAACTCCTGCAGTTCCTCAGCATGGGATATACTTAATACTTTATTTTGTGCTTATCAAGAAATACACTCATCCTCAAATTCTTTAAGAAATTCTCAAGCTTTGATGATCTTGTCAGATCTCTTCAAACATGTCAAATCTCCCCAAATCTGCTATTTATTCCTGGAATCCCCTTAGTATGTCTTGAAAGGCTCACCCAGACTGTGCTACACTTTGCTGTGAGGGAAAGGTTAGTTTGATTTTTATTTGTTGTATTTTGTATTACTTCATTGTCTTTTTCTATTTTGAATACTGTGACTTGTTTTCTTTACCTGGTGTTTTACTTGTATTCTGCTTTTAACTGCATATTAAGACTTGAAAAGAGACCACAGCTCTGTCTCTTGTACATCAGGCAGAAATTAGAACAAGTAAATTAAAGACTCACACATAAGATTGAAGAGGTCAGTTAAGGTTAATCATCTGTGAACTGAGGGGGTGGAGCTAGGAACTAAACCTTCTATTTAAGGGGTAAAATAAAATATTTCAGAACTTTACTAGAAAGGCTCACCCAAGCTCATGCAGATGCTGCTACATTTTGCTGTGAAGGAAAGGTTAGTTTGCTTTTTATTTGTTGTATTTTGTATTACTTTATTGTGTTTTTTTCCATTTTGAATACTGTGATTTGTTTTCTTTACCTTGTATTTTACTTGTATTCTGCTTTTAACTGCATATTAAAACTTGAAAAGAGACCACAGCTCTGTCTCTTGTGATTCAGGCAGAAAAAAATTTTCCCATCCAATTACTATTGTGCTCTTAAACACCACTGTCTTTCTAGTTGCCTGCACCTTATGTTAATTTGTCCATATATCTCATTTCCTGTGTGCTTTAACCGGGTTGTGTGAGTAAGCACGGAATTATCATTTTGTGAAATAATTCCCTTTCAACTATTTAAATTTATAGGCCATCCTACTGTATTCCATAGTACCAGAATACAAAAGTGACCATCCCCTTTCAATCTATCTTGCTGTTTTTAAAAATAGTGACAGGTAAAACTTAAGTTAAATCCACACAATAAGTACCTAAAGACTGGAAACAAATGAGGTGCTATTGTTATTGAGTTTTAAAACTTAAGTTACCTACTTTCACATCTAATTCCTCTAGTGCACACTGCAGTGTTTAGGATAAACCATTTTTTCATCTTACTTTTAAGTATCTATTGCAAGAGCACCAGTTATTGGAGAGCCCACATTCTGCCTCTCAGTAGTCATCTTGGGATTAGTGCTTCTGTTTTCTCCTGGTGAGAGAAGGAGTGCAGTTACATTATTTCCTGGAGACTGCTGATCACCACAAAGCTTAATAACTGCATTATAGGTGACAGCTTGGAATCTGTAATTATATTCTGATCCTGGTGAGAGTAGGAGCAGAGTGCATTGATTTCTGACTCTTTCTGGTTGGTGTCCCTGTGACTAGCACTTGCTCTAAAACCTGCTGGAAAGCACTAGGAAGCCTTAAACTGATACAAGCACTCAACTCTCCTTGTTAATAAGGAGGAATTAATCATAGGCATGAAGCCTATAATTACAAGGTAAGGGAAAACAGAACTTGTATTTTACAAAAAAAAAAAAAAAAAAAAAAAAAAACACCTAACCAGGCATGTCCAAGGGTCAGCTTCCAGTGATTCTCCTGTCCACCTGGTGAATCTGGGCATACTGGGGCAATGCAGCAATTGCCTCATGTACACAGACAACCCTCTCCTCCTACCACCCAACACTACAACCTGCGAGAGATGCACTTACATAGCCAAACTGGAAGCAAAGCTCTCTCCAGCCAAGATTGTGTTAGATAATAAGAGGAGAAGGTTAACACCTGCACTACACCTCAAGCAACACATTTCCCTTCAAAACCCTCACTACCAACACCCACACATAGCAATACTAAACCCACATATGTGGAGGCTCTTAACATTAATCTGCCCAAGCAACAAGAACCTCTGAAGCTGAAATGCAAACAAACACCAATCACAACCAAAGTATCACATAGCTCACAACACCAGTGTGCCACCCAACAACAGCCCTTAAGGTAAGACAACGTACCCAACACTTTAATCATAGGTGACTGTATAGTCAGGCACACTGAAGTTCACTCACCATGCTGAACAATGAGAAAATTACAGTCAGCTGCCTGTCAGGTGCCAGGATCTGCCACATAATGCATGCACTGAAGTCACTCCACAACAAGTACAAATATGACTCTGTCATTGTCCATGTTGGAGTGATTGGCTTGAGACTTACCTCCATGGACTACATGAAAACAGATGGAAGAGCTCTCAGATCATGTGGCCCAGGCAGGTATGACCGTAGCCCTGAGTAGCATCCTGCCTTTGCCCAGAATGATACCACAGTATAAGGACAAAATGATTGACTTCAACAATTGGCTAAGCTTCTGGTGTCATTCAAAGGGGATCCATTATCTGTCGGCCTGGGATGACATGATCGACAAACCACAATGCTTTGCCAGAGATGGTCTGCACCTGCCGCCCCTGGGATTCAGGTTACTGGCTAAGGCTCTTGCCACCCCTATAGTGCCTTTTTTAGGCAAGGCTCAAAGGATAAAAGCACCACCATAACAGGTACAAGTATGCAAAATCTGAAGGTAATGCTACTCAATGTTAGAAGTCTAAACCTCAAAATGCACTCTCTTGAGGCATGCCTAAAAATGGAGAACATCAATATCTGTGTAGTAACTGAGACCTGGTTCAAGGCTCCAGAGAGCACCCCTACAATACCAGCATACAACTCTTACCACACTTTTCGGCCACCAAATGAGGACAGAAACACTAAAGGTGGAGGAGTGTCCATATTCACCAAGGATTTTCACACCTCCAGGCTAGTTCCCCAATACAATGCATCCGAAATTCTCCAGGTGCAACTTACAAACTAACACTAGAGAAAGACAAAAACACAGGTACCAGATGAACAGCTCGGTCTTCACCTCAGAGGCAGTAGTATGTATAAAAAGTCGAACTGCCACAGTAGAAAGAAAATTCTTTATTGCAAGGACAAAGTGAGCGCTTTCACAACCTTCCAGGTCACTTCATCCGACTTGATAAAGCATCCCATGCCTTCCTTGATATATGTACTTTCAAGGTGACCAATCAGTTAAGACAAACAATTAAATATTTATATCAGATTCAATTAATTTAAAAATAGTAGAAAAAAACATAAATACACATAAAACTGTTAAAAACAGTATGCAAGTTCAAATGTGAATGCCTATAGAACCATGTAGAAGGGAATTAGTGCTTTATGGCTCTTGCCTTTAAAAATGGTTTCAAAGAAACAGTTTCATTAATGCCTTGGGGTTTGTCTGCATTTAGTTGCAGAATCCATTTTTGCTCAGCCTCTTCTGTTCTGTTTCTAATGTCACCCCCTCTGTTATTTTCTTCCAGAACTTCTAAAACTAAAAATGTAAAAACATGGTGCATCCCTTCAGCTTCTACATGTTTAGCTAGGGCACTACTATGTCCCTCATATGTTCTAAAATGCATTCTTTGAGCATTCTATTAGTCTTGCCCACATAAAAACACTTTATAATATTTGCAAAAACTCAGATAGACTATGTTTCTAGTCTTGCACTGAATAGAAATTAAATTAGATTCTAAACTTTTGCTGTGGATGTACAAAAGTGCTACATGAGAAAATGTACTTACAAGCTCTGCAGTTCCTGCACATATATGTCCCTATCCTATCTGATGCATTCAGGGACTTATGTGTTTGGGTATTATAACATAACTGCCTTTTAAGTGATTTTTTTGTTTGTAAATGAGAAGTGAGATCCAGAGTCTATGACGCCTTCAAGTTCTTTAGTGGCAATATGTTCCAGTTCTTCCTAAATATATCACAAACTTGACTGACATCACTTGAATATGTAATGGGAAACCTGAGTTTCCCATCCCTGGAGTCACTTTCAGCGTTATCTCTTGTAGTTTGTTCTGAGAAGTAAGGTCTACCCTTCCCTTGTCATTCTTGATATACTCCTAATATGGTGATGTCTATTTCTGTCTGGTTATATCCTCTGTCAAGTAATTCTCCTCTTAACACTTCCATGGACCTCTCCAACTCATTATTTTACTATGTAATCTTTAGGCTCTCAGGAACTGCCGTTTCATAACATTTTTGCTAACATGTCTTGGATGCATGTTGTTTTTATGTAATATGGAGTTCTTTCTATTTGGTTTTCTATACAGGCTAGTAGTCATCTGCCCCATTTCTGATTTTTTTCTCCTAGAACATCAAGAAATTCTATCTGTTCATTTGCATACTTACAAGTAAATTTTAAAAATGGTGTCATTGTGTGTAGGTACTCTAAGAATCTACCCAGCATCTCTACTGAGTTTTCCCATGCAAAAAAAATGTCATCCACAAAACGTGCATACCACAGAACATATTTGCTAAAATCATTCCCCTGTAATAGAAATGTTTCTTCCCATAGTACTAAAGTTAGGTTGGCGTAGCTGTTTGCACAAGCTGTGCCCATAGCTATGCCAACCTTTTGTAGGTAAAAATCATCTTTAAAGACAAAAACATTATTGTCCAAAATTATTTCAAGCAGACTGCATAACAGATTCACTCATTAGAGAAAACACATTTAGAACATAGCAAGCTCCTAATGTTCTCTATTCCCCACTGATTTGGAATCACTGTAAAAAGTGATGCAATATCTAAGGTTAGAAGAAGATATTCTTTATTTATCGAAATTGTCTTTCTATACAATGTTTGGAGAAAAGATTTTTTGTCTTTCAGTACTGTTTCACACTTTTCAAGCACTGGATGAAGATTATTCTCTACATATATTGACAAGGCTTCTGTTGCCCAACCTCTACTAGAAACTATGGGTCTCATAGGTGGACATATGATATATTTATGTACCCTGGGAAGGCCATATATAACTGGAATGGTGGGAATTTCTACATTAAAATACTTAAACAAATCCTCTGTTATCAAATTTGTAGTCAGCAAGTCAAACAACAAAACAGCAATCCTGTCCATAACACATTTAACTATATTTACTGAGATACAGGCATAGGTTTCATGGTCATTCAGTAGTTTCATCATTTGCTGGATGTAAAATTCCCTATCTATAACCACAATCCCCCTCCTTTATATTCAGGTCTAATTTCCACTGAATGCATTTCCCTCAGGTCATATAGAGCATCAAATTTGTCTTTACTCAAGTTATAAAAGACAGCTGTTCTATCTGAATTAAATGCTTCCCATATTTGCTTCTCACATACTGATACATAGGCTTCTACCATAGGATGTAATTTAGGTAAAAAGGTACTAGTTTTTTTTTAAAATATTCACATTGTCGGTCATCTGTCCTTTAAACATAGTTTTTAAAGTCAAGTTGCAACCAAATAACTTACGTTCTTTGAAAATGTCAAATAACACAGTTCTCTGGGCTGGAATAAATGACAGCCCTTTATTCAAAAGTGACATATGTGCATCAGTTAGTGTTAAAGATGAAAGATTTATTACCAGACTTTTGTGTTCTTGCTGCCGGTTACCATTGTGTTCCGTGTTGCTTCTGTGTTTGGTATCTGCCTGACTCGGCCCTTCCTTCCTCTGCTCCGCAATTACCAAATTTTTTTTATTTTGGAGATGGATGGTGCTTCCAGCACAGTGGGAGCCCCAGGGTTTAACAGCGGTAATTGCGACAAGGTTTCTAAACTTGTGGGCAGTTGTCACAGCTGATAGGCATGCTTACACCTCTCTGCCAAACGTTCTTTTCACAAGCACATACTATTCCTTGTAACCAGGAAGCTGGTAAGCTTTGTGCACCAAGGAGAGCTTTGTCGGATGATGGAATAGGGATCTTGCCTTCTACCAGCTCTATTATTGACTTATCCCAGAGCGAGGAGAATGTAGTGGGTTTTGAAGGTTTTTTGCAACAGAAGCATGAACGGACTTAACCAACAAGAAGGAAGGAGCAGTCCTGTGCGGTCAGGAGGTTCGCCATTAAGAGGTGACTGTAATATTAATAACAACAGTCAAGTGACTTTAAATGACTGGCTTGTAAGGAAGTCTGACTTCAGTACTTTACATGACCACAATAATTTACATGGTCGCTCATACAATGAGAATGTTCAGACTTTAAATGATCTGATATACAAATATAAAAGTTTGGATATGGATAATAATTATTTAAATGAATGTTTTGAGATAGGTATAGTCCCTAAGGGACTAAGCATATGGAAATTTCCCAACAATGTGCAAGAAGATTCTGAATTCCACCATGAGTTGGTGGAAATGTTTGATAGCTGGGGTTCTGAATTAATGAAAGCCATTATTAGACAAAATGAGAAGAATATGTTAACCTTAATGAAAGGTATTGAAAGTGTTAATGAAAGTATTGTGAATGGCATGCTTTTTACTGTTGATGAACACAAGAAAAAATATTTTGAACTATGGGGACAGATTGACAATTAAATGTGATATACATCTGTAAAAAAAGAAAGATGGATAGGGACAGGCAGGAAAATTTACAAAAAAGTCACTATCCTAGACCTAGGTTTGTTAACAACTATTTCTCTAAGGAGAATTTGAGCCCCATGAGGGGGAAATAGAGGAACAAGAGAATATTCATGATATGAATACAGGGGAAAATGTTGTTAGTACATATGATTTTTCACTGCCATTGAATGACCCTTTAGCATACCCCCCCCCGGAGGTCAGAAAGGATACGGAACATACAACTAGTATACCAGCAATGGGACGTCAGGAGGGGGAGAGGCAGAGGCAGGGGGAGATTTTGACTGAATTAAGTTCTGAAGATGAAATAGTGAAGGAGGGTTTTAAAAATTCCTATCAAGGATTCAAAATTTTCAATTTTCAATTATGGTGAAGTGGAAGTGGAAACACATAATTTTTAGCTTTTATCTAAGGGCTTGAATTTTGTTCCGACAAAAAAATTGCGACTTGAGTAAAACAATTACTGATGTTAAATTGTTCTTAAGAAAAATGAATTTCAGTTGATTTTCAATGAGAAGATGGGAATCAGGGATAGTGGCATGAGTTTACAAAAAAGAAGTGTATACAACCCACCCCTGCATCCCCAATTAAAAAACTTGGAAACCTCTATTGAGCATGAACTCTGGGTAATGATGAGTAAGAACAGGTTTCTCTCTAACTTAACTGAGGTGGAAAAGGAAACATTAGTTGAATTGAAGCAGCAACTAAGAGTTATGAAACCTGACAAGGGGGAGCAGGATTGTTTTAATGAACAATGTGATGTATGAGGCAAAAATGTTGGAACATTTGTATGACGAGAACAAGTATTCCGAAGTCTCAATTAACAAAATCAATATAGTTTATAAAAAAATATACGTGGCTTAATATGATTTACTAATGGAAGGTTTTATAGATAGGAAGTTATTTGAATTCCTTCACAATCCATGCCCACGAGTCCCTTCTACATTTGGAATACCAAAAAAACCCATAAAAATGTACATGATCCACCTTTAAAGCTGATTGTGGCCACAGAGGGATCTGTAACATCCCCTTTGGCAAGATACTTGGATGTAAAGCTTAAGCATTTGGTTATGAGGAATGAAGTGTTGTTAAAAGACTCATGGGATTTCATAAAGAGTATTAAGCAAGAAAACTTTAGGGAGGATTTAATTTTTATCACCATAGATATTGTAGATCTAGTTGGTCAAATACCACATGCTATTGGTATTGAACGGTTTGATGAGATTCACATTTGTATGCAATTGATGGAATTGGTGCTAAAAAATGATTATATCTTTTTTCAGGGAGAGTTTTTCCAGCAGACCAGTGCAGTGGCAATGGGGGCAAGGTGTGCCCCTATGTATGCCAATCTGATATTAATGGTGTGGGAGAAAAAGTTTGTTGTGAATAGTATATATAAGGACTGCGGTGGTGGTGCTGCGGTAGCATTGTCGCCTCACAGTAAGACGTTGTCCTGTTCGATTCTCAGCTTCTTCTGTGTGGAGACATGCATGAATGGGTGTACCTTCATTGAAGGTTGTGCATCAGGGCCAGCAACTCGGCACGTAAAAATCTACTGCCAACCATTAGCGGACCGGAGTTCTGCTGTGGGCGACCCCTAACTGGAAAAGCTGAAAGACACAACATATAAGGATTGTTGGGTATTTTATAAACATTTTTTTAGATGATATTGGTATCTATTGGAAAGGAATATTTCAAAAATTTTTGCAATTTTACCAGTACATTTCCGAATCAACTGAATTTTTAAGGTTTACGTACAATATTGGTCATAAAGAAATTGCTTATTTAGATGTCACTATTTAAAAGGAAAGTAATAAATTTAACTCAAGGGTATTTAGGAAGAAGACATATTCCAATTCTATTCTTCATTATGCTAGTGCCCACCCTTTCCATCAGAAGAAAGGCATTATTAAAGGGCAATTTGTAAGAATCAGCAGAATGACCTCCAATGATGAAGAATTTAGAAAGGAATGTGATGTGTTATATAAGATGTTTTGTGAACGTGGCTACCAAGAAATAATAATTACTCAAGTGAAGTATGAAGTAACTAGTGAGACAGGTGGTAAATATGCCCCAGTTTTGGGGATTATGGGAAGTACCCTTGTTAGTGACCAGCTATGTTTGAATGATAACAAGAATGAGGGGACTTTTGGATCGGCATTCATCACTGATTTTAGTGGTGATGCAAATGCTTTATGTAGAACCATTGAAAGAGAATGGGCTAAGTTTAGTAGAATTAGTGACCTTAAATTGGATTTCAAAACCCCATTCAAATGTGTCTACAGGAAGGGAACGAGTATAAAAACATGTTTTAGAAGGGCACTATGACTGTTAGGGTAGTGGATCTAGAAATAAGAAAGGGACATTTAAATGCGGTAGATGTGTGCAATGTCCTTTTATTAAAAACGCTGAACTAGTCCACTTGGATTCTAGAAATAGAACCTTAATGGTAAGGAGCTATAGTAATTGTGAGGCCAGTGGAGTTGTATACCTTCCCTTGTGTGAGTGCAAGGCATTATATGTAGGAAAAACTGAGAGGAAGGGAGGAAGTTGAAACGAAGAATATATGAACATTTGAATGCCATAAATAAGAAAAATGTTAACAATGCACTATACAGGCATAGTACAGAATGTGAAAAGGAAAAGTTTAGATTTTTTGTATTATAGGAGATCCCAAGAGACTTGAGGGGTGGTATGTGGGAAACCAGAAGAGAATACAGGGAACTTTACTGGCAGATGTTTTTAGAAGCCAGTAGGTTCCCTGGACTAAATGATGGTTTGTCCCCGGCCCCCTTTTAAAGCTGAGCGTGGCAAGACTATAATGTTTACAAAATATTATAAAAATGTGAAATTTATTGTATTAAGTTCATTCAAAATATGGCATTGCAAACAGCCATTAGAGGGCACAAAAGGTGATCCGCTGTGACAACCCCAAACCAGGAAAAGCTGAAAGAAAGAAAGAGAGAGAAGGCAGAAAGATAAATTTGCATGAACATTATAAGCTTAAATACCAAGTAATTTTAGGATTTATTACTCTTAAGGAGAGATGTTGTTTTTATATATAATTATGTAGGGAGTAATATTGATTATTGTATTTTATGAAATTTTATTAAAAGAATTCATAAAGTGTAGGACTGTTCTTTTTAACCAATTTATTAATGTGAGCAGAAGTGATATCAATTGTGAGTAGAGTGTATACAATGTTAATTTTAGGGATATATTGCTTTTATTGGTGAATTTGTATTTAATTGACTTATTTAAGGCATGTGATTAGGATTTTTAATTGTATCTGATGAAGCTGAGGATGAAAACGTATTTCAATGGTGTATCGTTTATGTGCGTGCTTTCTTTTCTGCATTAAAACTGTTTTATGCCCGTGACAGCCTGCTGTTTTCTGGATGTCCATTGAGGTGTGGATAACTGTTTGTTATGACACATACACAACAGTACCATATATGCTTGCATTCACTGTAAGGATCCTTCAGTTCCACTTCTGCCTACAACCAACATCCCTTGTTTATCAGTCCTGGTACTGCAGCCAATAGGAGTATCATCTACATAATGCCTTCAGTACTGTGTTCACCATACAGGTGGTGTTCTCTCTATGCTGTATAATCATGGCTACTCAGTTCTTTAGGACTTACACTGATACCCAACAACAATGTAAACTTTCTAAGTATAGCAGTATAACAAGCCTAACTCACATTTCAGATTCAGCTGTTAGGCTCCAAGTTTCCTCATTAGCCTACAGAACTTGAAAACTCCTAGAGAATATTTTGATGATTTAGGAGGAGTGTATGTTCTTGTAGCAGTGTGTGACAGATGTATAGGTTATTTTGCATTCTCCCCATGGCATTTTGCTCATCCAGCAATTAGTCAGACTTGTTTTGCTAGTAGAGCTTCAGCCTATATATATCTCTGTAATGTTCTCTACACAGCAAACATTTTTTCCTTGTTTAGACGTTTGGTACATCATGTTGTGACTTGCCTTCTCTCTTCCTCTTAAAGAGCAGTGTATATATAGCCTTTGAATCCATCTATAAAGCTAGTAGTGAACACTTAGATTCTCTGTCCGCAGCCTTTTAGAATGTGGTCTGTTTTTTTTTTTTTTACTTAGCAAGAGATCACCTGCTTTAGATTCAAAATTTGTTGAAATCTTACATTTGAATATAAACATTTCCTCTTTATTTAAACACATGGATGACTAGTAAGTGGCCTATAATATGGCTTCTTATGATATAATGCAACAATTACTCCACATATGTACTAAAACTACTTGCCAAAATTTGTCTCTCTTCACATTTCTCTTTCCCCCTCACTTTCTCACTTCGCATGTCTCTCTGCCATGCTCTCTCTCTCTCTCTCTCTCTCTCTCTCTCTCTCTCTCTCTCGTTCTCTCTGCCTTCACTCTCCTTCTTCCCCACCCCATTGTTAAAGGAATTTCATACTGATTAGCTATGTCCTACTAGATACATGACGCTATGTGAAAATTAAGACTAAGAAATCATCATGTGGTACTTGTTCTCCTGTGCTTCTGTTGAGAAAATTGATGATATTCTGGTACTTTTGTTTTTTTAAGAAGGGTCAGATTGATTCATCATTATGCAAAACAAAAGTGATGACAGGAACAGATCCAGACCCAGTGCTATAGTTAGATATATGGTTTGTTACAGATTGTTCCAGAAATAAAAGACCCTCGTAATCAGTTTTACCAAGCAGGGTTAGAAGGTATGAAGTTGTGAGCTGTGGCATGCTGAACCCTGTCTGAGAATATTAGTACAAATGCAGCAGCAACGGTTCACAGATGTGACATTAGTCACACTGGATGTACAGTACCTATCTATCAATGTAGCTATTTTTTTATTTTTTTCTTGTTCATAATGGACAGAGACCATTTTTTTAGAAGATCATTCTCACAAAGTTACATGCAATAAGACTGATTTTATATAGAGACTATTTTTTTTTATTTCTTTGTTTACTTGTTAGAAGTTTATTAACAGGGATTGTAGTTATAAAACCTTTCTCAGGGTGGCCATGGTTGTGCAGCAGGTAGTGTTGTCACCTCACAGCAAGAGGCTCTTCGGTTTGATCCTCGGCTGGGGTGCCTTCTGTGTGGAGTCTGCATGTCCTCCCTGCAGTCGCGTGGGTTTCCTCTGGGTGCTCCAGTTTCCTACCACATCCCAAAGACATGCTGTAGGTGGATTGGACACTCTAAAATTGGCCTGAGTGTGTGTGCCTGCCTTCTTGGGAATGTTGGGCACTGGGCTGGCAACTCGACACTGTAAAAACTCCACTGCCAATCATGAGCAGACAGGTGATCTGCTGTAGAAAATGAGAATGCATATGTTTTCCAGACTTGCATGCAAGGAGTCTTGGTGCAGAATTTGTTCAATTGCCTGTTTTGAAAGGAAACACACACATTTATTGGAGGTGTTCCCCACAAATGGATCAATTCCTGGCAGACTCACTCATTCAATTTCCATTTGTCTTGGTTTGTCCTTCTCCTTCCACAATATTTTGCTCTAATTGAATTTAAGATGCTTGGTGAATTAAGGAGTGCTGTAGATCTGCCTCTGAAGCTGTAATAGCCATCCTGCACAGGGTATAAGACCTGGTGTCTCCTGTTTGTTTATGTAACACATCATTGTGGTATTGTCTGTAATCACCTGAAAAGGTCCCAGTGACCACAGATGATAAAGAGATAGTCAACATTTATTTGACATTCATGTACTTTGGACAGTCTGAAGAAGTTCAAAGTCCTTGCTCCTTTGCCTTCTGAGGTGTATGCAGTTGAAGACTGACTTACAATCTGAGGAGAAAGGGAAGACCAAGATTTAGGACCATTTGCTGTCTCCATCAATGTATTTTTTTGACAAAGCCCAAAACTGGAATCTGAAATTCAAAGTATGAAAATGCCGGGGCCATGTGTTTCTTAAAAGCCGTTGAATATTTCTCATATGGAGCCTGACAAGAGGAAAAATAAAAATTATAGCAGACACAAATCATAGTTTCATGAGATATTCTCTTGAAGTCTGAGGCTGATTGGAGAAGCTCGGGAAAGCTTCCAGATAAAACTCCACATTTTGCTATGAAAGAAAAGCCTATTTCTGAGAAGTGTATAGAAGGCAGCCCAGAAACACAATCCTGTGTGATTATAAAGTAGGATTTTCGCACATTTATCTGGAAGCCCAGATTGGTAAGAAGACATGAAACCCTAATTAAGGACTCTTGACATCTGGGGGAAAAAAAAACCTATGCAAAGACAAGTAAGTTATCCAAAAGAAGGAAATGACACAGCCAATGTCTGCCTAGCTGATGGTAGTACACGAGATAAGCATCTCTAATGCTACATTGGCTCATTTGTAAGATCTTTGCACCACAACTGCAAGATCTGGGAATTCAGTGATGACCTTAAGTTCACACACTAAGTGCAGTTTTGATTGTTTTCCCATTTTTTCCTGCGTTTTCTCCATGTCCTGTGGTTTCTTATTAACTTCCAAAAAACATGATATCTGGCTAGTCCTTGCATGCATTTTATTTACTCTTCCGTTTTGTCCTGAATCATGGTTATAAAAGGGTCAGAAAAGGATCAGATATTTTCACAACTGCAAATAAATAGGGAAACGTTTCAGCCATGACCATAGACCACAAGGGTAAAGTCAATAACAAATCTATGTAGGAGTGCAATGAAACAACACAAATATTATGACAGTTGGTGAAGAATGCATATGCAACACATGACACAGGTATGAAAACTGCATATTTAAAACATTACAAACAACTATAACTAAAAATACAGTGAAAGGCATCATACATTGTAAGACTATATATATAACATTTTGAAAATCAGAATATCTTAAGATAATAATCTGAAGGCAGTAAAATTAATGGAAATGCATATGTTTAAGACACTGTTTTTTTTCTACAAAAAAGTGGAAATTCATTCTGATGGAAATGCAGTCGAAAGAAAACTAGTCAAATGAAATATAAAAACTGAGGTACAGCAATGAAGGGTGGCTTTTACCTCCGTCTTTGTAAATCTAGACATAGAGAATGATTAGTATTATAATGATGAATGTAAAGTGAAGCTAGTATACTATACTCTGCACTAGGAAAACAGTAATCTTCATTCCAGTGGATGGAATGGAGCCACTATCAGAGTGGAACTATAGCCATAGTGCCTTAACTCATGTCTCTATAGCAGTTTGCATTTATTCTGTTTAGTCAGATAGTGTCTGAGGGTTTTTTTGAAAGTCAGTAGTTGATCAATTTTCCCAATATTCTCAGACATAGTGCTCCATAGAGCTGTCACTATTTTGGAGATACTTTTTTCACACAAGTCAACTGTTAATGAGGGCCTGTGGAACTAGATTCCTTTATTGTTTGAAAGAATTACATGTGATGTCTTTGTAGTCTGAAATGGAGAAGTGTATATTACCTCACATTTAATGTATTAAACAGTAATGTGGCTTGTACTGTAACAGGTAACTTGCAGGTTCATAGGCAGTTTCTTGGCATGCAGTCCATGAGATCATTATGGAGCCAAATTCTCAGTTATCTCAAAGAACTGTCTTGATAAATGACTTGATCAAGGAAACACAGTAGGAAACTAAAGTTGTAAAGATTCAAACACTGTATCCCTGGGACAGGAAGCAGCTCATTCACAAATAAGAGCTTTACCCACCTGCATTAACTGCCAGACAAGGCCATTTGTTTGAGCTTAGAGGAATACAGTGTTATTCTTGACTATTAGTTAAATTTATGAATCTGAGTAAGTTATTCTGAGCTGATAAAATGAGATCAGTATTCAGGATAGGGAGAAATCTAATTGTACCAAAAGTTTTCCAATCATGACCACTTTCAAATGGAATTCTTGTTTATGTAAACTGTGTAGTTCAGATTATATTTAGATTTCTAGTGGATTGGCTGACACAGATGACATTTTTTTTTTTTCATTCAAGATAAGTTGCTATGTTCTAATAGGTCAGTGAAATTGATGAGCCCATATTTAAGTCTTAGTATCAAATGAAACAGACTGCTGAGCTGTGCAGAAGTGTCGAGTCATCAAGGACCTAAGAAACCACTTCCAATGCAGCAACCTCTGCTATCCAAGATGTACCTCAGACAAAAGTGCCAACTAGTATTCCTAAAACTGGATAGTACAAAGAAATAATCTCCATGGTAAGTTTTACAGCAAACCTCCCATCAGGAGAAATAACATGCATTTCATTTAAAAATGTGCATTTTTTTATTATCTGATCGATGAATATCCTTGTTAAAACAAGAATAAGTAGCTATGTTTCAGAAAAATTAGCACGTGGTTTGCCAGATGTAATGCAACTCTGGAATTTAGTTTTTTTTTTTTGTATATGCTTCTTGCATTCTTGTGAATCATTTTCTTTACTTTGGATTGTTGAAGCAGTGTTATATAGGTTCATCGGTAAGTCCTGCGCTAGCTCCATTTTTGTGCTTGAAATAACCTATCCCATTTGACATTTACTTGGTCATAAAACAGATAATACTTGGTCATAAAACAGATAGTGTGAGATATCTGTTGAATGTTTTCTGAAACATTCATCTAGAAATTGACAATGCTGTTTCTAGGAACTGGACAAATAGTGCTAAGGGAGCAGAAACTGATAATATGTAATTTTGTAATTAGGTACCTACACATGGGTTCTCCGTGTTCCTTTGCATGTACACAAAAATTACATTTTATAGTTTGTTAAAAAAACAGATAAACCATAATCATTTTCTCTAGGAATACATCTCTATTCCTTCTAGATGCGAGATTTTGGAAATATACTAGAATCCTTACAAAGACATTTTATATCAGAATCCAGTCTGATTGCAGAAACAAGTTTTCATATTAACTGTACCTCTTTGGTTTACAGTTTTTTTCTTAGGATCTCAGATACATGCAGGCAATGAATGATGCTGCTTACCAAGACTCCCTGTACTTTTTCAATCACAAGCTTTGAGTGGCATCAGATGTTACATAAACATTAGATATTCTCTTCAAAATAAGAGGATATGTAGATGACTATACAAGACAGTTGACTGCAAATCATTCAAGTCTTAAAAAATAGATTTTAATTTGGCAGCATTTCGTTTTTGTTCAAATTTTTAAATCCAGAGGCTTTTAGTTATTGATGGCAATGTAGTATGATTTATCAGACTGAGGCTCTGCAAATAAGTCTCGTAATTTATATATCAGCCCTCACTCTTTTCCATGAAATGGGAGACTAGTTTTAATCTTGTTAAGGCCATTTAGATACAATGCATCACATTCAGCTTAACAATGTTGTTAGTTCTTTCATTATTTAAGATTTCAAAATTAATTACTAGTAAGATACTATTTTTTTTATTCTATCAAGATTAAAAATATGTGTTTACAATAATGTAATAAATTATGAATGTTTTTAGTATGTCAGTAACATCTATATACTATATTTATTTTGACTTTTAATTGTATTTTGAAAATAAATCAACTTTAAGATGAGGACAAAAATTATGTTAAAAGAATTATATATTATGTCAGGTGTGATAAACATAGTCAATTATTAGAGTAGAACAACCATAATTACATGACATGCTCTTTGTGGAGGTGTTCCCATTCTGCATTATAGTTGAAATTCTATATGACTTTCAACATTCTTGAAGTAAATACTGAAAAGTTCCTAATAACAGGCCCTAACTTAATAAACAAACAAAAAAAAAAAAAAAAAAACTGTTGCCAGTGTACAAACTGCTGGAAGGTCCACCTGCTATACCAACCCATGATCCTTGTGCCGCAATGGGTACGAGTGGAAAGAAACAACACAAAGTTTATCAGATAGAAAACTAGGGCAATTAGCACACTCAATAGAAGGAAAGACATTAGTTTTATCCACCTTTGTGACAACAGGTGGGTAGACATACAACCACATCTCGGCTCTCAGCTGCCCTGAGTTGGCTTAGTAGAAAAGGTCCTATATAATCTCTTCAGGTGAGACAGGAGTGACTATCCACTTGGGGAAGTCACTGAGATGTGTTTCATGTGTACAGAGACTTGTGACAGTGGCCTTTGACATCCCCTGCTCTCTGTCTGAATATCACTGATGTGCAGAAGTGATCACCCAAAAAAGTATGACATTATACAATCCTGGATAACACACTATTTATCAGCTAAAAGGATTTGGGCGCAGGAGAATGTAAAAATACCCAAGCCCTCTGCAGGTTGATGGATTCAACCCATGTGTCTCAACTCTCTCTTCTGGTGTTTTCTAGTGAAACGGAAAGAGAAGAAATAAATGAGCCTAGCAAAAAAAAAAAGCCTTAGTGATTGGGAGTATGGTCCAATCTCCTGCAGTGGTACTCCTTCTTACAGGATGGATTTGCAGAACTGCAATTTTGTTTAAATAATTTGCAGTACATTTATGATTTGACTTGGCTCAAACTAGAGCAATGGCTGTCCATAGCTTAACTTAGGATCAAACACATTTTTTTTGCAATAGCAATATCAGAATCAACAATCAAAAGTATTCTGATTTTTATCTGACTTTAAGTTGAGACGTTATTTTTTTTGGGGGGGAAGTAGTCCATTGAAAATTAAAGAATATAAGTTGGTCAGGATATGGTCTCATATATTTGAAATGGGGGGGGGGGGTTGATCATAAGATATGTATAAGTCCTTCATAAGAATGGACTACTTGACAGATAACCAAATGAGCACTGTTAGGGTTTTCTAGTACTGATCTTTAATTTTTTATATTTTTTTCAAGCCTTTGTGCTGCTGCTAATTTACCATGTTGTAATCACCCATTCATGCCCTGTAACCATGGCAATAGCAAGCCACTGTGTATCTGTCAGCCACAAAAATATGTTAGTATTTTTGGTCAGATCAAACCACTAAGGGCTTATGTGTACCATTAGATATGATAGCCTACAACTCCCTTTCCTGTGATTACTCATATTCTAACAAGCAAGCATCATGAATGGTATGCTGTGGACATGGCTTTGCAGTGGAAAACACTTGCCTTCAGCCAAATATATATTTTTTGCAGACTTTATTAAATTAACAATGATCAAAATGAGTATAATCCGGAAACAATATTAATCAGAAATAAAAGCTGCAATTTGAAAACATTATAAAATGCAATGTAATTCAAGAAATAATGAAATCTATGATATTATAATATTCAAAGAATGAAAATAAATCAGTTGATTGTAATTATAATGATATCTAAAATATAAAAGGGTTTGTTAAAAACGGAGGTCCACAGCCCATATGCAGCATGTTGTATAAATCTTTGTCCACAATATATTCACTAGCTACCCCCATGGAATTCACCAGATCCCTGGTTGTTAATGTAATCCTGTATTAGTTGTGACACTGTTAGAATTTTATCCCTCTGTGCCTTGAAGATTACATGGTACTGACTTTCAGTTTCCTTCAATAAAAGTAGACACACATGTCAAGAAAGTACTACAAGTCTCTGTGTATGATAGAATTAGTCTGTCTAGATCTAAGTAGAATAAAGTTGTTCACACAGACTATTGCATGGACACCCAAGCGGTATGTGGAAAAGGTGATGATGAATAATGACAAGAAAAGGGTGTCTTATGACTGAATCCTGTTCAGCACAAAATATAATAAAATCTGTCATTCACAGCTACACTCCTGGTGGCTAGATTATCTTAAACAAGTGTTAACACAGATCTCCATTTCCTTGTTTTACCAGCCAGTTAATGAAGAAAAGATTGTCAACTTAGTCAAAGGCTCTCCTCTTTATACATTTTTCCTTTAAAGAAGCTTTTTAATTTTATTCAGTATTGGGTAAGAAGCAGTCCATACAACTGCTAGGATTATTGTATCTAATCCTAAACCTATGAAGGATGTTCCTGGAGTGAATGCCATGAATTTTATATATTTCATAACCTGGTGGTAGGCAATTTTCTATAATAGGCAAAAGTCATGGCAGGGGCAAAAAGGGCCAGAAGTTTTTAAATATTTCCATTTAAGTATCTTGTAGTGACAAATGAGGCATGCTGACACATATCCAGTACAATAGTAAAGGTGCAGAAAGCAATGATGATCAGTTTCAGAGGCATACCGATGAAGCTAGTGGCTGTTTTAAACAATCATGGTGGAGATATCTATTACTGTTAGGCCTCAGTTATGGGAGTTTAAGAAGCAGTGTCTTAGCTTTGCAAGAGAAAAGTACATAGAAGTGAAATGCATAAGCCACATACAACACTAACAGGGAACAGGGAAATTGGTTGGTACAGACTTGTCATATGGCATTCAGCATGACCTAGACACACTATGCATTACCAAAGAAGAATCCATAAAAGGTTGTGTTAACTTTGGCTTGACTGCCGCAGGTTTGCCTATTAGGAAGTATAGAGTAATGGGATTTATTTAGCATCTCTCGGGATCTTACTCAGTTCTGCAAGATAACATTAAAGTTCACCTAGTATTCTGTTTTGCCTGACAAAGAACCACATTAACTAATTCTGTACCAATACTACAAGAACTTCTTTGATTCAGGATGGAAACATGAAAGTCATTACTCCTGAAGATCCATCACTTACAGTATATCAAGCTAAGTCTCAAATGAGTTTCACTCTTACCTTCCTTTGATATTCTGACAATCTTACTGCTACTGACATGCAGACGAAAGACAGAAAAGATTGTTTTCTTTGACTGATAACAGGATATTAACAAACAGATAATGAACTTCTTTCATGTCAGTATAACAAGAAATCTGCAACAGTTAATATTGTAATCCATCAATCACTCAGTGAAAATTCTAAAATATCATGGCTATGTGCCAGTGTTCTCTTCTGAAAAGTAGAAAGGCATTTTTTTTAGTAGAGGACAAATGTATTATTTCTTAATAAAGATAGTCAAAACCAGTATCATGAAATGTAACATTAAGAATGGTCTTTGTCATCAAAACATCTGGATTGTAGAACTGTTACTTTTGCATTCACAGATAATGATACTTCCAACAACATGCTTCTGTGATAACTGCTTTAGTTACATTGATGTTGTAAGGGAAAGGTAATAAAACATACACGAGATGGAGCTACAGTACAATATTACATACAGTTAGTACAAACTGATTGGAATCATTATTACCCAGTTTTAGTAAAAGAATCACCAAGAGGATTACTGGCCTCAAACATATACCCTATGCAGCCCGAATGAAGAAACTCCAGCTGTACTCAGTTGCATACCGCTTACTCAGAGGTGATCTCTGCCTGACATACAAGGCCATGTCCAACCCAGAATTGATGGACATGCTCCACCTAAAATAAAACAAATCCCCAAGAGCCACATGCTCTAGGGATCTAAACCTCACCACAACAATAAATAGGACGTGCTGGAGGGATAGATTCTTGTCCCAGAGACTCCCCATGCTTTGGAACAGGATTCCAATCTACATTAGGCAGAGCCCCTCACTAACACTCTTCAAGAGAAACCTTGACGAATGGATGAGAAACAGAAATTTACCCCGGGAATCACTGAAGTGGTTCTGCTGGACAGAGGCACAGGGATCTAATGGCTCTGCTGGATCGAGGCACAGGGAACTAATCTAAGGGGGTGGCAAAAGCCAACACATTCTGGCTAGGCTTATAGATGGCCTTGAGCAGATAGCCTAGTACTTACCTATGAACCTATAACACTGAAACTTATATGACTCTCAAGCTGCAGACTTGTTGAGCTATTCAGTGGCAATACAATCATTTCAAATGGTCTGGTATCACACGAATAAATAATTGCAATAGTTACCTGCACCAGCATGAACAACACATATTTTTTTTACTGTCAGACTATGTAAATACCTAAGAAATCCACTTGTATTGTAGTTCTCCTCTTCAGATCTCCTTGAAAAACAGGCCGCATGGCCTCACCCATTAGAGCAAAATCACTTAATAAAATATAAAAAACAAGTAAAAATGGCAAAGGTCAAAGGTCACACCGGAATGACACAAAGGCAAAATCACTACGAGGACCCTGGATAATCACAGTACACACTGTGTAATACCTCAAACCTTTGAAAGAGGCCCACATGAAATTTGTAAATGTCTCCTTATGGAAACGTAAGTAAGCAGGATGGTGTTTTCATATGTGTTAATTAGCATCTCTTGTAAAGAACTCGGTCTCAAATTGTGCAGAAACCATTCTATACCCATCTTGTTTTCTATATATCAAACACTGTTAGTGACTCTGTGATTCTGTATGCTTTAATAAGAATGCTACAGGTGAAATAATAATAACAATGTCAATGTTCAACTAATTTTTAATTCACAGCATTTTGCAGCTTTCTTCCAATATGCTATATTTGTTATTTTTCCAATAGACATGAATAACTTCAGTTTGTACATTTTTTTCACCTTTATTCTGATTGAAAATGTTTGGAGACATTCATAAGCAGGAATAGTAATGAAGACTGAATTATAATTTGCATAATATTAAAAACACAGTACATTTTTTTTAGCAACTTAATATACTAATGGTCTGTACTGCTATACTGTGTTACAACATCCAAATCTCTGTGATCATGCAGACTAATCTTGGTGTTGGATTTTCAGGCAATTATGGTGCTATTTCTAACACAACAGAAGTTAACCAGTTCTATGTCATTATTTGCTTCTAGAATGCAGGCCCCAGCATAATACATTTATTTTCAAAGCTACTGGAGATTATAAGATTACCCGTTAGTTATTTAATTTTTATTATGAATTTCACTCAACATTGCATTATGTTTATTATAAAATTAAAGAGTGTGGACTCAAGTAAATAAAACAGCCATAACTTACACTATTACCAAGTGGCAGCATGCAAGTTATTCTAGATTATCGTCACCTTGGTCTTGGTCTCTTGACTGCATATTTATCTCAAACATTGCTGAGTGACAGTGTTGAACACATTTATTATTATGGTACTTTTCTGTTAACAGGGAAACAGCCTTTTGACCTCATTATCGGTTTTCTCATAATGACAGTGGTCATTCATTGTTAATATTTGCATAAATAGCCCCTAAATAGAGTTAGTTTTCAGATAAATGACTGTCATCTTTTCCAAAATAATAGTGTGTGTGTGTGTGTGTGTGTGTGTGTGTGTGTGTGTGTGTGTGTGTGTGTGTGTGTGTGTGTGTGTGGTCGGGAAGCGTGCTATCATATTGGGTGTGCTTTGAATTCAGTGCAGTACAACATCTTGATGGACTGCCAATAAAAGTATCTCTGAAAGGTCAGAAAGGATATTAAGTTTGGGTTACAACTAATTTACATTACCAGGTTTCATTTACACTTGAGCTCCAGCATTTTGTCAAGAAAGTAGCAAACATAAATACGTGTCCTTACAAAAAATCAGTGGCAGTTTTGAAATATGACAGTCAAGTTTGAAGAAAACAGTAGTTGGATTCTAAGAGGCACATTTTTTTTTGGGGGCTGTTGCAAGGTATAAATGTAGGTTAACGCAGCACTGGCAATTTAAATTCCTTTAATCAGATATGGTGCCGTGAATACCTTTTTGCAACTACATTCATTATTTTCTACACTACTCCAACTGGCAGCCTTCTTTTATGTGTGAAATATTACAAGTGCACATTGCACGAGGTGATATATTTGAAATTATTAAAGTTATAATCCTCTTTGACTTCAGAAAATGGCTGTTAAGCCACATTCTATTCACCTAACTTTTCAAGATATTGGCCCTGAATGCTCTGGGTTACTTCCAGTGTTGTCCCTGATTCTGGAGTTAAGAGAATGAGAGCTGCTGTGTGTGTATGTGTGTGTGTGTGTGTGTGTGTGTGTGTGTGTGTGTGTGTGTGTGTGTGTGTGTGTGTGTGTGTGTGTGTGTGTGTGTGTGTGTGTGTGTGTGTGTGTGTGTGTGTGTGTGTGTGTGTGTGTGTGTGTGTGTATACTTTCCATAGGACAAAAAACGTTAACGAGGCCAAAAAGCTGTTGCCCCATTAATGGAAAAGTACCATTTATTTCCAAAAAGTGAATACCTGAATGCACATATCGAAGGATAGAAGATACTTTAAAATGAAGATTTAAAATTTATTTGAAAACAAGCAGACAATGATAAAAGAAGAAACCTTTTTTTAATACAACACTTTTCCACTCTTCATAAACAACTCTAAAATTTCTGTAAATGTTTTAATAAAAGTTGTCTTATTGCCTTTGTTTTATACCATATATCAAGGGGTTTAATGTGGAAGGCACAGTAAGAAACAGGACTGAAAAAAAGACAGGCATGTGCTTTAGTGCATTCCCTTCAAAACTTGCTCTAATTAATGAAATATTTCCAGACATAAAAAAAATTACAATCACAAAAATATGAGAACTACAAGTGTTAAATGCCTTTTGACAAGCTTCCATTGTACCTAGTTTTAATACAGCTCTGATAATCTTAAAGTAGGACAGTAAAACTAAAGTCATATCGGCCCCTACTACAAGGAATACGAAAATGGATACATAATTGTCACTCATGACATTCCTACCATAGGAAGCGCTGATAACTGAAAGATATTCACAATATACATTGTAGATTGCAGTTACTCTACAATATGGTAACATCCTAGCAAGTACAGGAAGAGGAAATGCAATACAAAAACTCTTAACTATAATAAATGATGTTACTTTTAATAAAAATGGACTTTTAGTCAATGATTGGTATCTCAGAGGGTTAGTCACTGCAATATAACGATCATAAGCCATTAATCCTAATGTAGATGATTCCATAACAACAGAAAAAGTAATGACAAATTGTTGTAAAAGGCAAGTATTAAAACTTAAAAATACTGGGCCAAACCACAGCACTGATAAAATACTAGGTAGAAGACTAACAGTCATTACAAGATCTACAGCTGATAACATTGAAATAAAATAATACATTGTCTCATGGAGACTTTGTTCTGTTATTATAATAAGCAGAACTGATATATTACCAAAAAATGATATCAGGAACATAATGAAAAATGGAATAGAAATCCAATGCTGGATGTCATGAATTCCAGGAAATCCCATCAGGACAATTTCCAAATTGTCACCAGTGCTACAGTTGGTATCAGACATAAGAGGACCAAGAGAAGTAATCTGAAGTTACCAGCCTTTTGTGATCTGAAAATGAATAAATATAGTTTCTCAACGAATGTTAATTATTTTATTTTTATCACTTGTATAGAGTGGTATGCACCCTAATCCATTAAACAAACAATGCATCCTCCTGGAGATTGTAGGACACCCATCAAAATACAATGAAAAAATAAACCTACAATGTTGCAAAACCTGATAAAAGAATCAGCACAACTAATTTTATTTCTCAGACTTGGTAACATTGTAGTCCATTACTTCTTACTTTCAAAACAGTTACCATTTAGTGTCAAGTTAAACAGGACAGGTATAAAAATGTAAGTAATTCTATAAATAAATGAAATCCAGCATAGCAGATTGAACATCTGTGTAATAATCACACAAATAAATTGTTTGTTAAATGGCTTAATACATGTTTATAGACAGAAGCACATTTTGACATGAAGAACAACAGAAAGCAGAATGGAAATGAGCAATAATGGAATGTGAATCAGGGTGCCATCAAGCTAAGCAAGATTCTTGAACAGTATAAATGCTTGAAGAATTTAGAAAGACAGAGGGCAGTAAATCTCCCCCCCAACCCCACCCTCCCAAAAAATGTTATCATGTTCTGGAAAAAGAAGGCAAAAAGGATGGTTAGAGCAATTTGATTACTGCATCTTGTAGTAATAGTGGAGGAAAGAGTTATAGAAATGCTGTAAATTTTGCTTGTGTTCACACTGTACTTTGTAAACTAATCAGGAGTGTCTTGATCTGTATAGGGTATAAGTTAGCTAAAGCTGGGCGCATGAAAATATCTCAACAAATGGACTATAAGGCTAATACTTTTCACTTCTTACCAAAATTGAGGTTGATCTCATTCTAGCTACAGTGACACTCAAATGATCTACTGGTGAAACACTAGTTATACCTCTGTTATCTCCATTAAGAATGGTGGATGAAGTCTCTATGTACATGTTTAAGCATGTGATGGAGTACATCTATTTCATTTCTACCCAAGGATTTATGAAACATTGTACAAGCTTTCCAAATGATGGCAGGATTATAGATTGTAATTGTTGCAGTGTGCTGTCTCTATGTACCTATACAGATCCTGTAAGACAATAAGGGAATAGAACATATTAATCAGAAGATGATTTAATTCACAAACACCTGGTGGCATGAAGAGTGAATCATACCTGCAGCAGTGTTTCTTCAAAACCCTGAGTGTGTGTATATGATGCTAACAGATGATAGACGAGTAGCCTTTGTTCAGCATTCATCCAGGTATTGGCAACTTGTTTCTCTATGTGTGTGGCACAAGCACATCAGTAAGAGTAAGGAAACAGTTATAAATAAAGGAGCAACACAGAGCAATCATAGACTAACTAATGCTCTGTATTTCATATGTTATGCTGAATGCTGCCAACAACTCTGCTTCTAGTTCTTTTGACTGCATTCTGATGAACTGAAAGTGTGGAAACTGATGACAGATAGAGCATAGATGTAAAAGGACTTGACTGAATTGACAATTTGGGAAGATGATAATAATATGCTGATAAAAGGATCAAAAAGTAAGCACATGATATATGAGACACATAGATTGGAAGAGTGAATATTTAATAAAGCATGCAGTAATTGAAAGTGCAGTTCATCTAAGCATTTTGGTTTATTGCTAATGTTAGTTATAAAACTATACTTTGTGTAAACATTCTGCAAACTCTAGGAAATCAGAAAAGATGAAAGCTTTTTTCTAAGTTATATTGCACTTAAATTAAATGAAGAAATATTAAAATGGAAACCTGAAAAAACTAAGTATGAATAAATTGGAAATAGTGCAGCAGAAATATACCAAAGATATCCATGGATGTGAAAGCTTAAGTTATTATGAAAAATTATAATACCTGAACTTTTACAGTGTCTCATACAGATATTTAACAGGAGATTTTACTCATGTATACAGGGCATTTAGATACAAGTACTCTGGGAATGTCTGGGATTATCAATGAGCAGTATATAATTATCAGGCAATCTGTAAGGAGTTAAGTAAGAAGGAGAGATGTACTAACTGGTACTCTGTGAGTGTAGCTGATGCATATAATACACTACCAAGTTTAGATTGGACAGTTATTATAGAAATGACTGTTTTGGTATATTGAAAGGCTCGATGAGCATTATTGCCCATTCCTGAAATATTTGTAAGTGTTTAAGTGTTATGTATATGTGTGTGTAAGCATGCATCAAGCGCGAGATTGGCATCCTAAAGGTACATTACAGATCTCTGACTACCTAATGGTGTAGGATCACTTGAAAAGGCACCAGAGGTGTTCTTTATGTGTGTCAAGCTGCAAAATATGTGGTTGTAGCAAAGGTTGACAGCAAGGCAAATACAGATGGATATTCTTGAAAACCAATAAAGGATATGAAAGCTCTATCTACATCAGCGCATTTTTTGACTGCCTAGACTCCACTGTAGAAATGTGCTTATGAATTGTTTCACATATGAGATACTCCAGATGAAACAAAAAGTTGCTTTGAATGAAGCTTCAGCAATAGACCTTTCCACCAATGAAGACCATCGAATAAACAACTAGCATGGCTGGACAGCTGGTCCCATAATCTTAGGGAACTACCTGCTCTCTGTCTTTTTATAAACTAAATAAAGCAAAATAGAAACCTTGCTCCCACAGGTACATTAAAGTGGAGGGGCCAGTGAAAGCCTGATACACTGGAGTCATGGGACTCTTTTTCACAAGACCTCTACCATATGACTCCCCCGAGGTGGTCCTAATCCCTTTTAGGTTTAAACCTCCACATGGAGGTAGGTAAGAATTTCTGAATTTGCAAGACTTTACATACTAAGAATGTGTCTTTTTAAATAAGTATGCTGTGAAGGTGTAATGGCTTGTATATAATGCACATTGCACTTGTATATGGTATTCTCAGAGGATGTAGTAAGTACATAGACTATTGTTTCAAAATTACAGTCTCAGTAAACTCATATATAGTGCATGTATACTTGAAAAGTTTATGTTCTATGCCATTCCAAGTGGTCTGATGTGCATCCGCAGCTTCTGTCAGATCATCACTACTTGCATGCAGATACACATTAGCTAGCATTCCTGCATCATATGGAATATTGAGAGTACTGCCCACTCCAGGCATGACTGCAGTCAGGTGACACTGGTTAGTGATCATGCAGCATGACAGTGAGCTCTACATTACAACAGGGCCAGGTATAGGTGGCAAAAATTGGGCTGCTGTCTTCAAATGAACCCAACATGCTTATGCAGACTGCTTGTACATTGCACACTAGCAGATGCTACAGTATAAGCAACAGCCTATCTAATGGTAACTGTACTTATATCACTACCTGATTCAACAAAATGTTCATCACCATTAGCTTGATATTTGGACATTGAAACACTTCTATTTGTGCATCCTTCTCGTCTTACCCTTGGTTCTCCTATAATAACAGCATCAGGTACCTTTAGATTTACATAAAGGATGGTTGGAAAATAAAGAACTCATACAAGCTTTTGAGAAACAATCCCAGATACAGCAATTGAGGACAAGAATGCACATAATACCATTCCTCCAGCACGGTGAAGTCCTATGCATCGGATCATGCATACTCTACTGTAACTGCTTGACTGCCAACTATCTATATCTATATATTTATATATAAATATTTATATACAGACGTTGGCATTTTGGAAGTCAACAATGAGCGTTTTCATTCTTTTCAGTATATATATATATATATATATATATATATATATATATATATATATATATATATATCAGTATCTATGTCAACCTACTTACCAAAATCTTGGAAACTCCAAAGTTCATTTGCAGACATACAAATGTGGTCTCTTTGCGGTACTATCTAACAAAGCAATCAAGGATTTCTTTAGCTGATATATGGGATGTGACCTACTTAGGTGTAGCTGTGCCAGTGGACTCCTGATCTAATCATTGAGTATCTCTTCTTGGGAGGGTGAAACCTCAGCAAGTTGCTCGTGGGTGGTGTGCACCATTCCCGAGCAATTACAAGCAGCAGTGACATCAGCAGTTGTTTAGAGTCACATTTTCTCCATTCATCAGCTGTCAAAACTGCACTGACATTAGCAGTCATTTATAAGCACAGTCTTTATTTTTATTCTCTTGTTGTCCAGACATAGCCTATCCATGCATCCTTGCATGATAGCACCTTTTAACTCATAGTCATTTCTAGCCCTGTGTGAGCTAAGGTGCTGGGCATTTATGTGACATAACTTTGGATACAGTGAATGGTGTTTCTTTTCAGCAGATGCTTTACGTATGACATTCTGTTAGCAATTAAAGTATGTAGCTTTGCATTATAAACAGCTAGCACACTTGCAGAGTACAGCAAATGCAATGTGTTTCACAGATATGAGGAAGCCCTGTAAAACAAAGTATCTGATCCCTTTACATTAAATATATATATATATATATATATATATATATATATATATATATATATATATATATATATATATATATGCTACTGGAATGAAATAACCATGATAATTATGCGAGGACCTCTGAAATTTCACCAAACGTTGGTATATGGAAACTACGTATGTGCATTTGAACTGCAGATTTTCAGGTCTGTTTGGAGCAGGGATTGTAGATAAGTTATTTGGTAGTTAGCTGACAATTTATTTAGAATTGGAAGTTTGGAACAGTAATGTGAATTATTCCTTATATCTTAACATAGCAAAAGAAGGGCTTATAATTATCCTTAGTCTCTAGAAGCATGCCCATGTACACTGGATGCTTTGTTGGTCTTTATAGCTGCCTTCAGTTTCTTAGTGAGGCATTTTATATTATTTTTGTGTTTGCATGATCTTGCTTTATAAGGTAATTTAAGCAGTTTCTTATTTTTATTGTACAGTTTGTTAATATCTACTGACCTCTGGCGGGAGGGGGGTTGTAGAATTTTCCACTATATTTAATTCTGGTGAAGACTGCTCTTTTAACATAATTATCTAAATTAGCATACAGATCCTTGGGATAAGTGGCCATGTATACTGCATCACTGTGAGGTTAATGTTGGTGAATTTTGATGAAATTTTGTTGTACCATTATAAAAAAATGCTTTTTTTGAAGAAGGTGGTGCTTGTTTCCAGGAATAAGTGTTCTGAGGTTAATAGTAACCACTTTTTGGTTGAATACTAAGATGTCAGCCTGGGTAAAGGAACATGCCAGAACCATGTTTTTGAGAACTAGGCACAGGACTTTATTACACCTGGTAGGATTTTAAACAATATTATGCAAGGAATTCTCATTAATCCTATATGAGAAACATTGTGTATAGCTAACATAATAATTGTCAGTACTTCAGTCTACAGTGGATTAGTGGAAGTTGCCAAGGATTAAAGAATCTTCTCTTACAGGGGTATTTTAAAGGAAGACCAGGAAGTTTTCATGATCCATTTGGTCATAGAAAGGGACTGGATAAAAGCTATAAGTTAACATTCTGACTTACCTCATGTGAGCCCGAGTTTAATAACCTTACTGAGATGGGTATTCCTATTGCAGGGATGAAATCACAAATGAACACTGAAGCACATAATTCCACCATGGTTGAGGTGCTTTCACTGTACTTGGATGACTAGACAAACCTGAACTCACTCCAGATGCAGAAGTACCTCTAAACTGGCCAGTTTTTTCTTAAGACTCTTATTAATGAGAAAGTGTACCTTCAGATCACAAAACAAATGTGTGTGAACCAAAGGAGGTGGTGTCTCTAGCTATATTAGAGATAAATTCACCTCCTGTCTAGAGAGGCTGGACAACTCCATGGAGTTACTCCAACTACAAGTTACTGTGGGTAAGAAGCCCATGCAAATCATAGCCAGTTATAGATCCCGTTCATTGGGTCTTGATGCACATGAAGCCTACTTGACCAAACTGGAGCCTATCCAAATATTCCTTAACACTCTGGTTAAGGGGGGATTTCAATTATCCCACCATCAACAGGGAAATCTATGCTAGCCTTAACTCACTAGTGCAAAAGTTCCTTGACTTTGGTAACTCAAATGCCCAGGAGAAAATCAGTCATCTTTGAGCTGGCACTAACATCAGAACTCTCAAAGGGTGAAATCAGACTAACAAACTTCATCAAGGCAAACTATACCCTCCTAGGTGAAGGTATAAATGCATTCCAAGCCCCACACCAAGCTGGAAATGGTAACTACAGCAAAGCTTACACTAAAGGCCTTTACAGTCACTTGCATAGGTGTATAGACTTGGCTGTGCCAGGAAGATTCAAAGCCAGAGCCTCAAGTAAATACAAGCCAGCATGGTGAACATCCTTACTGTAGTAAGGAAGGCTTCCTGCATAGCACACATGATTAGTAAAGACATCACCTTGACAGTAATAAAAATAAACACAAAATATTGCTGTCCAAGAAAATAAAGGTGAGGCCCCAACAATGGAAAAGCACCCTCCTCAGCCTCAACAAGCAAATAAGACAACATATCAAATCCTTTAATGGCTACTTTGAAAAAAACCTAGCAAGGACACCAAAGGATAACCATAAGACCATTTACAGCTAAGTACATTGTCGTAAAGGTAGGACCCAAGGATGTGGAGAATTAGTGACTAACAGTATCAGACACACTAACTCCACAGAAATAGCAAACCTGCTAGTGGATAGGTTTGGTGAAAATTGTATTTGCTTATCCCCTCAAAACTTATCAAACTTTCCCCCGCCCTACATATCTGAAGAGCAGGTCATTAAAGCCTTGTCCAAAGCAGAAAACACAGCTTCTATGGGACCAGACAACATCCCAGTCTGTCTTCTTAACAGGCTAAAACATGAACTAACATCACCATTAAGTACATAGCCTAACTACAGGCTTTGTTCCTGTGGAATGGAGAACAGCAACAGTTATCCTCCTCCACAAAGGTAGCCTATCAACAGACCCAGGGAATTACAGACCCATAAGGCTGACCAGCCTCATCTGTAAGGCCATGGAACATATCATTATGGACCTCATAAATAAAGACATAGTCAACCACCAGACCCTGGAGCCAACCAAATTTTCCTTCTTCAAGGGCAGATCCTGCTTGTTAAATCTAGTGGATTTCTTCGAAAATGTGGCCAAGGCCATTGATGAGGGCAAATCTGGGCACACAGCATATCTCAATTTGACAAAGGCTTTTGACACATTCCCATAGTCAGGCATTAGCAATAAACTTAGCATAGTGAATGTAAACCCCTTAGATGTAAGATTGGTTGCCAACTGGCTCACATATCAGACAAACACTATCAAAGTGGGTGACTCCACATCAGCCAACAGACCTGTCACCAGTTGTGTGCCACAGGGTTCAGTGCTGGGCCATCTCCTGTTTGGTATATACTTCTCAGAAGTTCAGACCAAAACTAAGGGATTCTGGCTGACCAAGTTTGTGGACGACTGCAAATTGGGTGCAAATATTGAACCCCCAAATGATGTCAGTATACTGCAGGAGGGCCTTAGTCACGGTCTTAAACTAAATGTGAATAAATACATCATTATTCCCTTCAGCAAAAACAATGTTCTTTCACAATATCAGATCAACAACAATACCCTAAGTACCCACAAAATACTATGGGATCTGGGATCACAAGTAGACTGTGACCTTAACTTCGACCATCATGTGTCTATTGTAGTAAGAAGGCTTTCTACATAGCACAGTTGATTAGTAAACGCATCACCTCAAGAGCAAAGGAGGTTATATGCCCTCTATACTCATCACTACTCCAACCCATAATTGAGTACAACACCCCATTTGGCATGTGCCATACAAAGCACCTGCAGTAATTGGAGAGACCTCAGAGGTTTCTATTTTATTATTTATTATTTATTTTATTTTACATTTGAAGATCAAAGGACTCTAGCATGTGCTGTGCACAGACTGACTAAAGTCCCTGTCACTATACTCAGTATTGTATAGACTTCTTAGGAGTGACTTATGTCTGGCTTACAGAGCAATTTCAGACCCAAACCTAATGAACTTGCTGTACATCCATAAATCAAATGGGACTAGAGCTACCCATCCCCTGGACCTAAATATGGCCTGCAACTTAAATAGGACATGCTGGAGGGAATAATTTGTCTCTCAGTGACTGCTGGGTCTTTGGAATAGGCTGTCAATTCATGTGAAACATAGCACCTCTATGACACTGTTCTAGAAGAACCTGGATGAGTGGATGGGGTCACCATAAATTCTTACTGGGTATAGTGCCCACAACCCTCCTATTGTTGTCCATTTTATTATGTGGGGACAGTAAACACTTGAATGAGCTACAGGCCATCCTTTATTAATAATCTCATCTCAAGGAGATAAATGCTGATCTCCACCCAAGAATGACATCAACAACATAACCAATGATATAACGCAATTATCTTTTTCTTAAACTCTAGACAGAAGTTTGGTTAAGGGAAGATATTACTCAACCCCAAAATCTTATCCATAATTTAAGCATGTGTTGCAAGTTCCAGCAAGTCAATCTGCATAACTTCATAGGTTCATAGATTCATAGATGCTTAATAGGCTATTGATCTATGTCTATATTAAAATGCCTAACCTTAAATTCCAATGGTAGTATTACCACTTATCATTATATTTTGAATGTGAACCACCCAGAGGAGGGCAGAACAAGGATATGTTGGGACATTATTGGTAAACAGGGAGTGAATTTGCCATTTTCCATCCACTGGCTTTCATAGCAGTTTGTTCACTCCAACATGGACTGCAAACATGTCATAATTCCTAGAAGAGAATGTCCTGAGGGTCCTAGATACATTAGCAATCCTGGTGTTCAAGAGATAGCTAACTGTACCTCTGTCCTCATTTAGCCTATTTAGCATGGAGTCAGTGTGTTTAACAAAGGAGTCATCAATTGCTAGGATGTTTCCAGAAGTTTATTTGTTGTTAGGCACAGAGTGTTATTATGCTGATTGTATGTTGATGAAAGACTGCATGTACAAGATGTGATAGGGGAGTTATTGCTGCCTTTTGTTAAAAGTTCTTGGAGACTTTTATAGTCTTTTTCTACAGCATTAATGTATGACAGTGTAGCTTTGTCTGTATGAGGATGTTGAATTCAAATGAGTAGGGATAAAACAGTAATGCTCTCTGCATACATGAGATTTTCAGAAGGCTGTCTCCAAGTTAGTTGTGTTTGCACATCTCACAGACAGAATCTGTTAAGCAAGAATTCATTTACAGTGAGTATGAGGCAGTTCCTTCACTGCCTTGGGATATCAAGTGCTAGATGGTTGTCAATAAAAGAGTAGGTACTCGTCTGTCTCTCCACGCTGTCCAGTGCTATTTTCATAGGAACGGGGAGGGGGTAAAGCACATGACCACATGACCACACAAGATATAGAGGAGAAAAAAGTAGCTGGTAAGAACCCCGTACATGTCTGTGCAGGTTTGAGCAGACAGTCCGGGGTGAAGTAGAGACAGATCTCTGCTAACCACTGTCTAACTACATCTACTGTGGTGGTGCACTAAACACAGCTGAATGTAGCTAATCGCAGTACAGAGTAAACAGTAAAAAGGAAAAGACCAATGAACAGCAGCTACACATTTGACCAATTATTGTCTAGTTACATAGAAACAATATCAATTATGTGCTCTCATTACAAAAGCCACTGATGTCTCAAGGCCACACACATATTAAGGCAGAAACAAGCTAATTACAAAGAGTGAAAACAATGATTAAAATGAAAAAGAAGCTTGCAAAATATATTACATTCATCACAAATAATAAAACAACATTAAGTACAGTTTAAAAATGTAAAAATGTAAAAGGTATTTTTGGTGTTACACATGTTTAGAACAACTTTTACCATTTCAGGCTGTAGCAGGCAAGCATAAACATAACATTTCAGGGTCTGCTGGCTTAGGGAGAAGGGCCACTGGCGGCTGCAACAGCATTTAATTTTTAATTAATTAAAAACAAAATGTAAACTATTTTTTCTCACTCATGCTGCTCAGCAATGCATGGAAATTAAACACACATTAGATCAGATTGCTTCTCTGGCTTCACACTAAGAACTTAGAATTACAACTTTTCAGGACTTTCAGCTTCTGAACTTGGAACTACAACTTTAGAGGATGCATGCACAACAACACAAATTAGATCAGGCTGCTTCTCTTGCGTCACACAGAGAACTTAGAACTACAAGTTTTCAGGATTTTCCACTACACTGCTTTGCTCACACGGCTGGGCTACATATGGAGACTGACGGTACCAGGTACTGCAAACACACAGGTGCATAGTGAGACATTCTACTTTTGCAGTGCTAAATAGTGGGACATTCCATTTCTGTAATACACTGCTTTGGTTCAAATTTACTTTATCAGGCTGCTTCGCACACTATCAACGGTCTCCACTGAAAAGATGCCTAATGGGACTAACCTCGTCAACAAAGGATATTTAAATTCTATTTCTTCTTTTTTCGGCTATTCCCAGTTAGGGGTTGCCACAGCAGATCACATTGTCTGCTCATGATTGGCAGTGAAGTTTTACGGTGTCAAGTTGCCAGCCCAGCACCCAACCTTCCACAGAAGGCACTCACACCTAGGGCCAATTTAGAGTGCCCAATCCACCTACAGCATGTCTTTGGGATGAAATTGGAGCACCCAGAGGAAACCCACGTGACCACAGGGAGGACATGCAGACTCTGCACGGAAGGCACCACAGCTGAAGATTGAACCGGAGAACCTCTTGCTGTGAGGCAGCAATGCTAACCACTACACCACTGCAGCCGCCCAACAAGTTCTAAATTAAATTCATATCACTGCCTTCATTTCAAAAGTAAAGAAGAAAATAGTATTCACACCAACAGTTTTGAGCAGTGTTTATGGCAATTTGGGGGAGAAGGATGAGTAATGGGACACCAGAATGGCTGGGGGGGGGGGCAAAAAATGATTTTGATTTTGTTACCTTTGGATGGTTATGAATTGTTGTCTTACAAGGATATCTACTAGTCCCGTACTTTTCAACATACTCATCAATGATGTAAATGCTGCTACAAAAAAGCCATCCTCAGTCAGTACACTGATGATGTCACCCTAATCTGTTCTGAAAAGTTTTGCTGTCTAAACTCCAACACCTTACACAAAAATCCTTATCAACTGAAACATAGCAAAATAATTCACACCTACTTTTAAACTAAAAAAAATTAAATTACTGATCTTTTCCTCAAAACTCATCACTACCGAAAGCAACACTCTTCACATTGTCTCTGCCAATATCACCACAATCTCTGCCAAAAATCACCATATTTGAACATTTAAACCACATAAAAGTATTGTGTATCATCATAGATGATCAGGTGAGATTTCCACCGAGGTGTCAGCCCGAGCCTCACTGAGGAGATCAGTCCCCAGATCTCCCTCAGACTCCTCCTGCAATCCATTGCAAATGCTCAGCACAAGGGCCTCCCTATCATGGTAAGGTTTCATCATGTTAACATGGTACAATTTGTGCCCCTGCAGTCTGCCTAGCACTTCCACCATATAGTTAATATTACATACCTTTCTTACCACCTTACCACCTTATAGGGTCCCTCCCAAGCTGCTTGCAACTTGAGGTATCTGACAGGAATGAGAACCATCACCTGCTGCCCTACAGCATACTTTCTAGCTCAAGCACTCCTGTCATATCACACATTTTTCTGTTGTTGGCTTCTTCCAGGTTCTCCTGGGCCAGGCCCATTCCCTGAGCCTTGTCCTGAGGTTCAGGACATATGCCACAACAGACTCCTTGTGAGACTCACACTCACCTTCCCACTCATCTCAAATTAAATCTAGAGGTCCCCTCACCCTATACCAATACAGCAACTCAAAGGGTAAGAAAAACTATGGATTCCTGAGGAACCTCTCTGTAAGCAAACAACAGATGGGGCAAACATTTGTCACACTCCCTCTTAAACTGATCTGCAAATGCCTGTAGCATGGACTTGATTGTAGAGTTTATCCTCTCAACAAGACCATTAGTCTGGGGATGGTGGTGGGGGGTGTCTTCATGTGCTTCACTCCACAGGACTACCACAGACAAGCCAGCAGGTCTGATATATAATTGGCACCTCTGTCAGACAGTATTTCCTTTGGGAAATCTACCATGCTGAAAATCTCTAGCAAATCATTTGCCACCTTCTCTGCCTCAATGGAGGACAAAGCCACTGCCTCAGGGTATCGTGTAGCATAATCTACAATCACTAGGATATATTTTTTCCCTGTGAAACTTGGGGTACTCAGAGGACCCGCAATATCCATAGCTACCCTCTGAAATGGCTCCTCAATAACAGGCAAAGGCATCAAAAGAGCTCTCACCTTGTCTCCTGCCTTGCCTACTTTTAGCACTGCTCACAGGTTCTGCAGTACCCTGTTACATCTTTGGAAATTCCAGGCCAATAAAAGTTTTGCATAATAAGCCTCTTTGTACATTTTATGCCCATATGACCTGCAAAGGGAATATCATGGGCTATGGCTAGAAGTGCCAGATGGTAAGCTCTAGGCACTGCCAACTGCTGTACTCTCTCACCTTCTAGCCCTCCCTCATGGGTCCACTCTCTGTACAGTAACCCTTTGTTCCAGTATACATATTCCCCCTTCCCTTGAGAATTAGGTGCCTCCCTAGCTACCTGCCTCAGGCCTTGCAATGTAGGGTCTGAGAGCTGAGCCTGTCTCAAGTCTCTCCTTGCAACACTTCCCAGCTCCCCTTCCACTGGAAGTGGCATCCTCTGACAGTGGTGCCTCACTGTCAGCCTGGGTACTACTACTCACCTCTACCTTTGCAGTTACCCTGTTCAAGGGAACATCAGTACCCACAAGCAGCTGCGGCTCACATTCAGTCTCACTGCTACAGCGTAGCTCACTCCATGAAGTAACCACCTCAACAGTCCTGGCTGCAAGTATGCAGTCTGCCTGGGTCTCCCCCAGGCTACCAGACCCACATGCTTGTCTCCTGCATGTAACTGCATAAGTACATAGTACTGCCTCATCCAAATCCTTCCTTCTCAGGACATCTGCAGGATGGTAGTTCCATACCCCTGTTGTCTCAAGACAACCCACTATTGGCATTTTGTCTTTACCACTTACTGGCTCCCTCACCTTTGGTTCCCCACCTTGCCTCTGTGGCCACCTGTATGCCACATGGCCCCACTGGTTGCATTCAAAACATTTAACCCTAGCTCCTGGACATGTACCTGGACTAGTGGCTTCCTGTGCTACTGGCAGATTCTGTTGGGGCAGTCTCTGCTGCCCACCATGGGTTCCTTTAGTCCCATGGGCAGTACTGGAGGGTCCCTTTCTTGTGCAGGGCTTCCCTGCTTGCTAGGTATAGGTCTCCCTTCTTCCCCGACTCCTCTGAAGTAGTACACTATTTATCAGCTAACCAGATCCTCATGTCCTCAGGCAAAGTGCTAAGGGCTTGTTCCCTTACCAAAAGGTCTGCCAGCCCTTCAAAAGTGGTGACGTGACATCCACTCACCCAGCTATGAAAATAAGTGCTCAGTTCAACAACATATTCACATACATTTTCATTTGCCTTGCATCTATGCTCACAAAACTTTTTCCTATACATTTCAGGTGTTAGCTTAAAACATTCTAACAAATGTCTTTTTACAGCAGTATAATCAAAACAGTCAGTGTCATGCATTTTTGCTAAAGAAGTTACAGCTTTACCATGGAGTAAGGGGGTCAGGAACTGTACCCAGAGCCTTTGGTCAACTTCATACTGTTTACATACCTGCTCAAACATATGAATGAAGCTATCAAAATGATCCCCCTCTTTAAACTGTGCAAGATATTTACTGACCTTTTGTGCTTCTGGGGTCTGGTTACTCCCTTCCCCATTACCTCAATAATTCTGGTGAAGAGTCAGCATTTCCCTCTCATGCTTTCTCTGCTGTTTCTGTTCTTCAGCTTCTAGGCTCCTCATTCTCTTGGTTGCTTCCAGTTCCATACACCTGGCCTCCAACTCAAGTCTCGTTAGCTCCAGCTGGATTTTTAAGTCCACTGCAGAAAGGTTGAGCTGTCTATTCTCCGGGAATATTGTATCTCCACTGTCAGTCTGATTATCCTCCAGGCTGCTGTTTTCTGATGCAGCTGTTACCAAGACTGCAATCAGGTCTGTCTTAGTCAGGTTTCCATGCACCAGCCCCCTAGCCTGGCACATCTCCGCCAGCTGGCTCCTTGTCAGCTTTCTATACTCTTCTGCTGACATGCATGTCCTCCCTGCATTCAGGACATGTATCTGGAGCGGTTCTCCCGGGCATCTGCTGAAAATTAGCTCATTCCAAATTGGACTTTTCCGGTAAATAAATGTTAAATAAATAAATAAATATGCTGTAGAAGTAGAACCTACAGTCTTCTGTATCAAAAGCAAGAGTGCTACCTGTTATGCTATGACCATTTGCTAATCAAACCACATGCACATTGAAAACAGACTTAGCATGAGTAAACAGTAAACTTCTTTTCCCGTGAAGCTCACATTTCCTTGAAAATGCACTGAAGCTTAAATTCCTTGAAAATGCACTGAAACCTTAAAGAAACAATGCATCTTATAAAAGAATATTATCAGTAAAAAAGGTTTAAGGGAAATACAATGTATTGCATCATTGGATCATTGTTATTTATTCAACAGGAAATGAAGACTACTTGCTTGAAAAAGTTTGGCAACCGCCAAATGAAAGCGCTTACCTTACTTGATTACTTATTTTGTTTGTGTGTTATTTTAAATTCTGGATTCTCTGTTTCTTTATTGGAAGTAAAAAGGATTTCTTTTCAGCCAGTTTGTATATTTTGTGGTTCGTTTATTGGTTTTACCAGTGCTCTTATTGTCTTGGTTCCCAAATAATTTGCAGTTTTCTGGCAAATCACTGAGTATTGAAGTAACTTAATAATGACATAGATTTGAGTTTCTGACTTAATATCCTTAAAAAAAATGCATGCTAACAAAAGTCCTGTTAGTCTAGTAACTTTCAAAGCTTATAAGAGCAATAGTTAATTTCTGTCTCTGTCTTTGTGCATTTGTTCCCCCATTAATTTAGGCTTTGTCCAGATTTATCGTGCTAAATCTCACAGTAGTACAATAGTTGGACACACAGGTTGATAATAATCTAAACTGCAATCACCATGTGTCCACAGTAGCAAGGAAAGCCTTCTACATTGTGCATCTCATAAGTAAAGGCATCGCACAGAGGTTTAAGGATGTATAATCCCTCTATACTGCAGCAGCTGGAGAGACTACAGAGGTTTCTCATCAAGAAAATTCAGGGCCTCCAAACCATGACTTATAAGGACACACTGAAAGACCTGTCACTGTACTCTGTATTTTATAGGCTGCTGAGATGTGACTTGTGCCTGGCCAACAGAGCAGTTTGTGACACTGCCTAAATGGAAATACTGCACATCCACAAATCAAACAAGACAAGAGTCACTCACTCCAGGGAGCTTAACCTAGCCTGTGACATTAACACTGCATGCCTGACAGACAGATACATCTCCCAGAGATTGCTGCTCCTCTGGAATAAACTCCCAATTCACATGAAGCAGAGCTCCTCACTGGCACTGTTCAAGCGCAACCTAGATAATTGGGTGGGGGACCATAAATTCACCGCTGGGGTGACACATATGTCTCTCATGGAGTGGAGTAATTGGTGCTGATCATAAACTCACTCTGCAAATAATGACCATCAAACCAAAGTCAATTAGGTTAACTCAGGGTTAACATGGCCAGGCTTGTAAAGGATTTGGGGCCATTAGCCTAGTAACCTTCTATGAACCTATGAACTGCGAGAGGCTTGCCCATCATTCTATAGTAAGTCAGAGCTATCAGAACTATTATTTTGCATTACCTGAAGTTCAGCATATTTCTACCTTTAAGTACTACTAGCACTAAAATTACTTCTCCCTCATTGTTACAGTTCCATGTTCTCTTACTGTCTGTAGGTTTTTTCTTATTGTCAGTCATATTATCTCCAGAAAATTTTGAATTCACATTTAAAGTTTCATCTCTAAGTTCAGTGCAGTGTACATAACTGTCTTTCATTGTTACAATTATTGTACTTAAGTAACACTATATTTTCAATGACCCCACTGTACACACACTATAGTCTGCCTTCATAGATATTTGTGTGCAAGTGCTCTTCAGTACCAGAAAGATAACAGTTCTTTGGCTGGACACCTTAGAGAATTGTATTTATCAATTAGGTAATATAAGTAAGGCTATATATATTAATCAATTTCTTGTTGTCCACCTTGAGATCAGCAAATGCTTCCCACCAGTGACTCCATACCCTAACAATTTCTAAAGCATTCACCTTATGCTTTTCTGTCTCACACTTATCATTTAAAGCTGGAATAATGTCCTCCTTTTGTAGCATTTTATTCCTTAATCTCTTACCTAGATCTGCTAAAAACAATACATTTATCCTAATGGCTATAATAATTTTTCATGTCAATTAACTCCAGTATTCTACTCATGGCAATGTCAAGCTCAGATGACTCATTACAATAGGATTCATTACCAAAATGAGTAATACCTCCTTTTTTGGGCATAGTTACACATTCGTTTTCTAAGTCTTACCTATATGACAAAGAATTTTTGTCTTCAGCAATAAAATGCATTGTTAACAAGTTTCCCTAGCTATCCCACTGAAACAGTTCTTTATATTACTGCTGTTGTAGCATATGACATACTACTGGGTTATTATTATTATTATTATTATTATATTTTTGCTGCTTTTTTCATCCTTTATTAGATAAACCACTGCAGTAGTGTCCCTTTCAGTACTTTGATGACATATAGAACTTCACCATCACCTTTCACTGCTCTTTAACATTTTAGAACATCTCCCTGCAAAAGGAAATTTGGCATTCACTGTTAACAGCTTTATAGTGCAACTTTTCTCTAGAAATGAAAATGCAGCTCATCACATGCCTGTTTAGCAATTCATTTTACTTCCTTACACTTTGACATCTCAATGGCTTTCATAGGCATATCTGGAGCTGTATCAAACTCAAGCAACATCTGAGAAACAAACTTGTCCAGTCTAAAGCAGTAAAAAAATGATCTCATCAGTATTTTAGCAAAGAAGGAAAAGCCCTTCCTATGCCCCAGATAATCTGTATTAATTAGTGGCGCAGAAAGTTAAAATAACCAGGAACGGGTGGGTGGGAGTAAGCAGCTGATAGCTGTGCATCCATCTTGAGGGGATGGAGGCATGCAGCATGCTGTACTGTTGACCCTTATAGGAGTGTAAGAGTGAAACCTACAGACTATGCTGGGACTGTGCTTGTCACAGACCAAGGGATTGGCTTATGTGTATGATACGTGTGTGCATGCATCATCCTAAGATAGTGACTATTGTTTTTTATGTTTTTAACAGAAAAATAAAATGTATTATTCAAACATAAAAAAAACTACATCTTCTGCACAGTCCTCATGCATGGCTCAGTCAGCTTTCTCCTTGCCACTGGCAAGTTACTTTAGCTTATGTATATGATACATGCATGTATGCATCATCCTAAGATACTGGCTATTTTTTTTTAACAGAAAAATACAATTTATTATTCAAACCATAAAAAACATTACATCTTCTGCACAGTCCTCGGTATGTATGCAATGATTATCTTTTTATATGAAGCTTACAAATTCAGTATATAACAGTAAATGTAATGCAGTCTGCTCTTTTCTTACTCTTTCTCCTAACAAAGGTTTATTACATCACTCAATAAGTGCATGCTTTTTCAGCAATCCTCATGCATGGTGCTATTTTTGGTTATCTGATAGCTGTTATCTTTCTATTCTTTCTGTGCATTTTCCATACCTGTCAATATATGCAATTTGATGCAAGCTGGCACTTTCCATTACCCAACAATCTTATACAATCTTTTCCTTATATTCCACTGTAAAACCTTTCATCCACATTCATAACTATTTATAATAAACTGTAACAATTAAGTGACTCCTGTTTCCCCTTCCCCTAAGTGTATATTTCGGGTACATATTATCTTATTAAACTTTTAAATGTTTGAATGTCATTAAAAGTTTGAACATTTCAACGGAGATCTCTGTATAGTGCAGAATGGGAAGATTTCCCTTTCCTGCACTGTAGTGTGATCTCTGAGTTGGCATATTTAAAGGGGGGGGTATGGGGGCACACCCCCATGTGAGGGGTGCAGGGTGGCTTTCCCCCTTTTTAAAATGGTCAGGTAGTTTTTTTCTGTTTATTTATTTATTTATTCGCTTTTCAAACTTTTAAAAGTTCAGTCATATGGCTTCGACCATATGACATTCGAACTTTTATTTCCCTCTTCTCTTTCTTCCAGGAGACTTGAGTATTCTCTTTAGCTTACATCCCTATCTCCCTTTATTACTATTCATTTCCATCCATTATCAGCTTAAATCTTTTCCTCTGTTATGACTGATGTTTTCCTTTTCTTTCCACTCCTCTTTTGACTTTTTCCATGTTTCCATTCCCTCTCTCATTAGTTAGTCTGTCTCTAGTCAGACTAATCATCTTCTTTGAAAGTTTCTTGTATTCTTCTGTTTCACTTCCCTACTTTCCTACTGCCTTGTCTCATCATTGTATCAACCTCTTTGCCTGTAGTGGCCTGTTGTTTTATCCACTTTTTAGTTATGTTTTATCCCCTAGTGATGTATCTAACCCTATTATTCTTTTCTTGTTTCTCCACTACCATGTCTTTATATCCTAGGATAAATAGTTTCTTTTAATTATCACCCCCCCAATATCAGTTGTATTAACTCTATTTTAAAATTATCTAATGCACACCATCCCAAATATGTAGCTCCATGTTCCTCCATCTCTTCCACATCTGCAGCAGTTTACATTTGACGCTGGGAACATTTGTGCTAAACTGGTTGGGTAGTAAAAGTATTTATATAAGCGCTTCCATGCAAGCATTCTAAACTTCCTTGCTTTAGTTATATATCTAGGTGACTAAATATCTTTGTCCATTCTTTATCTGTGACCTGTTCTCCAATTTCTTCTTCTCTTTTCCTTCTTAGTTCCTCTCCCTTTTGCCTCCCTCTATTAATCCAGTCTTTCCCCACTAGTACTCTTCTAATTCTCTTACGTTTCAACCTTCTGCCTTCTATTTTCCATACTATTTGTAGTACATGAGATGTCTCTATTCAGACTTCCTTAATTTTCTTCCATACCCTCTGCAGACTTTGGTATTCCCATTCTAAATTTGCATATATCTGACTTTCCTCCACTATGTTTTCTTATGTTTTCAGTCTCTATCCCACCTGCATTTGATCCCAGTATATTATTTTGTCCTGCCTTCTGCTCCATCACCATGGTATCATCTTATTCTCAATACTTCCTTCAGTCTCACTATTGCATTCTTTTTATTTTCTCTTTTTTCCATATTTTTAAACTTCTCTCTGAATTAGAATTGTCCAATCTAATTTTAATTCTTTTTATGGTGCTTCCAACAATGAATCCAATAATGTCTTTATCCTCCCCAGCATTTGCCCCTTCTGAATGATCATTTATTTCCAGTCTGCTATGTATTTCCTGTCTACATATCTTAATATGCTTAAAAACAGCCATGCTTACAGGTGTGCTGACCGTGCCCTGGCCCAGCAATCAAAGAGCCTCAATCCTCACCACTAACACCAGGGAGGTCGTCTCCTAGAAGAGGAAAGGATAACTAATATACACAGTAAAGTACAATTTCCCTTACGTGCACACATAGATCACAGTCAGTCTGGGGCTGGCTGCTCCCTTGCTTATCAGGTCCCCAATAAGACTTTCCACTGGCACAGCTATAGGGTCCAGGTCTCAGCCTAACTGGGCAAGCTAAATCCTCCAGTACCCGCTCTGTCCAACCAGTGCTTCGTGTCCCTGTCCAAGTAGCTGACACAACACACACACACACTTTGAGATAAGTATTTATACAACTTCACAGAAACTCCTGGGAAAGGCTGACATAGATTCTCCAACTCTGCCCCTTTACCCAGACTATACAGTAGTAATTACTGCCACCACCTAGTTAATAATATCAGCTACTAAAAGGCCCTTAAAAGGGTGTCCAATTATTACTGTGCAATATTAATATCCAAAGGTAATGTGGCTATACAGTCTAAGGCTTATTGGAAGGGCTTAGACAGTAAACTCGATAAATATATAATGTACTCTAAAGCATACTTCATCTCTACACAAACCAGCCACAGGTAGAAGGTTTTAAAAATATTTAATAATAAATAATTAAAACACAAGACAAATCTACTACACCACAGAGATATCTAAGAATTCACAGATCACACAGAAACTTAAAATAATACAGTAGGACGGATCTGGTTTCAAAGAAAAATACCTAATTAATCTTTACTAGCTTTAACTATTCCTACAAGATATCACTGTGCTAAAAACTTACATGTGAGCATAAGCAGAGTGCTGATAAGTTAGATGTCCACATCAAAATGCTCCAGGTCTCTTGTCAGAAATAGTATTTAAACATTACTAACAAACATGTCTCTAATGCCCTCCCAAAATTACATAATTTTTGACACTTATGTTTCCCCAGTATTCATATTGCATCATCTTAACACCTGGTCTGAGTTCTCAAGCCACAAACTGCATTATTTAGCAATCTAACACCTGCACAGAAACTTACATTAGAAGACATTTCACATGTATACACTAACAGAAACTAAAGCAATAAAGCACCTTCCACATCTAAATTCTAGTCATAAACTTTAGCCTTAAAACAATGGGCATGAAATCTTTATCCAGCTGCCCTCAGGCCAAATTCTAACATGAAAGGGTACAACATGCTTCACTAGGCCAGTAGAGTGCAATGTTGTCACATATTTTGCAGTTCCATATTTCACAGTGTTTTTTTACATTTAAAAACACAAGCCTGTATTTTACATTTATTTATACAGTTGATAGAATTATATATTAAATTCTATTTGACTAGGCTGACAGCCTTCGCCCATCTCTCCCCGATTGTCACAACAAGGCTTCTTTTAAGTCTGGAATTCCTTAACGTCTCCTCCCTTCCCTGTTAATTCTATTAATCTTTCCCAAGCCACTCTTGGTTTCTTCCTTTCCCATATGAATTCTTTAACTGATTTGTTTAAGTCCCAGAAAGCCTACCTGGACAACATAATAAACATTTGCATCACTTGGATTCATTGAGCTGTCTTTAAACTCACTATCTTACATCTCTGCAGTGTTAGCCTAACTTTCTCATATATATCTTCATAAGTGCATCTCCTAGAGTCAGCCACTGTACTTTTCAGCGTTAGCCACAGATATTTTATCTCATCTCCTAGTACATTCTCTGTATCTCCACCTAAGTCAAACTCCCCTCTTCTGTTCAGCAGCAAGATTTTTCTCTTTTCCTGATTTATCTTGTTCTGTTAATACCCTCCATACTATTTTAATGTCTTGTCCAAACTGTGTCAGAGTAACTAACATGTTGTGTATAGGGATATCTTTTTTTCTCATCCCTCTCCCATACCATTTCAGGTTCGATTTCCTTGTTATTTCTGCTAGTGGCTCTAAATTCTTATTGCAAACAATAGTGTAAATAACGAGCATGCTTCTGTAGTCCCCCTTCCTATCTCAGTCTTCCCTTATAGTCTTGTTCTAATATGAAGGTTGACACTTGATTCATCTTTGAATCTCTATTCTTTTAACCTGTCCTTCTAGAAATTCCTGTTTTCTCATTGGATCCCTACTGAAATGTCGGCACTTGAATTGTTTAGTGCAGAAAAGTAAAAAAAAAAATAGTCCAAAAACCCAGAGAAGAGCGAATCTCAAAAAATCAGTGTTCTCCCTAAAACCTGTTTTTGCAAGGTGGGGGAGACCACCTGGGCACACCCACTTGTGGGGGGCAACCAATCTACACCCTCCAAACTTATATATACCAACTCTAAAATCACCATGCCTCTGAATAAAGGGAATATTCTGAGTAATGGTATCTTATAGGATTATAGGATCATAGGAGGTTACTAGGCTAATGGCCTCAGGGCCCTTACAAGTCTAGCCAATTTCAATCCCTGTTCCCAAGAGTTTCTGGTTCAAGCAAACACTAAAATCAGCATCTATTGCCCTGCTCAAGAGGGATATAGGTGGAACCCCTGGGGTAAATTTGCTGTCACCTATCCAATCATCCAAATTACGCTTAAATAGGGCAAATGAGGGGCTTTGTTTAACATGAATAGGAAGCTTGTCCCAAAGGTGGGGCAAACTCTGTGAGACAAATCTGTCTCTCCAGCACATTCTGTTGATGTCACATACCAGGTTAAGGCCCTTTGACTGAGTGACCCATGTGCCATTTGACTTGCAAATGTGCAGCAGTTCCATTAAAGCTGGGTCACAGATTGCTCTATATGCACAGCACAGGTTGCCTCTGTGCAGTCTCTAAGACACAGAGTAAAGCGACAATGATTTCTGTCTGTCCACATAAGACAGGTCTTGAAGACCCTGAATTTTCTTTGTAAGGAACCCTTATGGCCTCGCTAATTGCTGCAGGTGTTTAGTAAGGAACACACCAAAGGGAGCATTGTACTCTATTATTGGCCTGTTGAGGGAAGAGCACACAGGGCTTATAACGTTTTTTCCAGAGGCAATGCTCTTACTTATGAGATGAGCAATATAAAATTCCCTTCTTACCACTGTGGAGACATGGTGATCAAAGATAAAGTCGCTGTTGACCTGTGTGCCCAGCTCTCACACCACTAACTGTGTGCTTAGGATATTGCTATTGATGTGGTAGTTTGCAGGAATATCACCCTTGCTTAATGGGATGATAATGCATTTTTTTTGCATTAGGTTTAAGACCATGACTTTGGCACTAGTCAATAGTCTGCATAAGACCTCTTGCAGAATGTTGACATTGCTATGGGTTTCAATAATCGCTCCCAGTTTGAAATAATCAGCAGAATTTGTCAGCCATAGTACTCTGGTTTTAGCTTGTACTTTAGACAAGTAGATTCTGAACAGTAAGGGTCCCAGATCCAATCCCTGTGGAACACCACTGGTTAGTGGTCTGCTGGAGGAGGTGGAATCTTCTATTTTGACAGTATGAGCTCTATCAGTGAGCCCACCTGACAATAAATGGGTTGATACCCAGCTGGGTGAGTTTATCAATGATACCTAAGTTGAGGATAGGCCATGGCTAAGTCTAGGTAGGCCGTATGTGTAGATTTGGCCTTGTCTAGGGCTTTGGTGTCTTGAAGAAGTCCACCAAGTTTAACAGGCATTATCTCCCCTTGACAAAGGCAAATTGGGTGAGGTCGAGTCCTTGGAGATTTTCTATATCTTTGTTAATAAGGTCCATGATGATTCATTCCATGGTCTTGCAGGTAAGGCTGATCAGGCTAATGACTCTATAGTTCTCAGGTTCCATGGATGCATCCCTTTTGTGCTAAGGGATGACAGTAGTTGTTTTCCATTCCACTAGGATATAGCCAGTGCTTAGTCTGTGATTGAAAAGCATGACCAATGATGATGCTAATTCCTGTTTTAACCCATATAGAACCCAGCCCAGGATGTTGTCTAGTCCCATAGAGGCAGTATTTTTGGCCTTGGAGATAGCATTTAAGACCTGCTCCTCTGAGATACTAGGTGGGGGACAGGTGTTAGATCTGCTTTGCGGTATATGTGTGTGGACAGGGGAATGAAGTTTTCACTGAAGCTTTCAGCTGGCAGGTTTGTTATTCCCCATGTTTTGTATATGTTGTACCAATATCTATGAGTTCAGCACATATCTGGGCCTTGATTTTGAGGTTACAGATGTAACCATTATTACACAGCAAGCTACTTGGCATCACAATTGATGACAACATGAAGTTTGATAAGCATCTGTCAACTGTTATAAATAAATAAAGTGTACATAAAATTAAGCAATCTCTACAGATCTAAACCATATCTCACTGACTTCCCTAGTCTAGTGAACAATCTATTGCCAGGGCTAATTTACTGTCTCCCCTCCTCTATGCCTCTGCCATCTTCACCAACCTGAAAAAAAAAGTGATCCAGCTAACCTAAATGCTTGCTATAACAAGTTTGCTAGATTTGCCAATAACTCCCCATACAGATCACATCACTGTATTGCCTTACAACAACTAAACTAAAATACACCAGCAGCCACAGAACGCTGAAATCACATTGTGGTAAATAAATTAAGACTGCATAATGCTTTGGCACAGCATATTACGGTGAATCCTATGTACTCTTTTAAATGTATGGTACTGTATGTACAAAAAGTGAATATAACAGGAGGGAATATAAGTCATGAGACTGAATATAGTTAATAAAATGGATAGCCGACCTACAAGCAGATCAGCCACCAGGGCTTAATGGTGTAGTACCTCTAAAACCAGCCCTAAGAAGGCATAGACCCAATACTTGATTTTGATTAGCTGTTGATTCTTTTTAACTAGATTTCAAATGCTGTTTTAATATTGATCTGATGAAGAGCTGTTTTTGCTTGAAAACCCTCATCCTTGGTTTCTTGAATTAAAGTTTTATAGTTTTATGCCGTGGTGGCCTGAGTGTTTTTTTTTTTTTTTACTAATAGTGCAGCAACTAAACTGGTTGGAATTGCCTAACCTCCATACAGTCACCCAACTTATAATAGCTCACAACATAATATACTGACGTGAAAAATGCCCAGCTCTTCAAGATCTACTTAAAACCCCATCTAATACAAGGCAGCTCAGATCTTCTGACAAGCTTCAGTTATAAGTCACTAAGGCTAACAACCTCTATGGAGATTGCCTCTACTTCAATTACATCTCCAGGGCATGGAATTTAACCCCTCAACATATAGTAACATCTACTAACCCTTCAAAATTTAAAACACTTCTCAAGTCCCACCTATCTAACTCCTGGGTTTGCTCTTGTCTAAATCCTGACTGAACACTCTCTCTATTTAATCCTTCCTGAGAAACTCCGCAACAGATCTTGAATTTACTATGCTACCCTTAAATCTCTTACTCCTACTTTTTTAACTAATAAAACATATATCTAACCATGTTTCTCTAAATATTATAATGTCCTTTGTACGTAAGCGTGATGTTGTTTCTATAATTGTATTATGTTCTTTATAACACATTTATGATTATTATTAACCAAAGGAGCTAAAGTTGATTACCTCATCATATGTTTTGTATTTTTCTTATATTACATATGTATTTTTTGTAACTTATGGGACTTTTCTCTGTGGGGTAATTTCTGTTGTCTCATCCTATGACTGTAGTTTCTTAGATTATGTTTTCTCTGTAACTAGTGGGGCTTTTCCCCTGGGCCTCCACTGAAAATGGATTATCCACTCAGTCAGATTGTCCTGGTAAACAAACATAAAATAAAATAAATAACTTAAGAACACCTTGTGGTTATCCCTAGTTAGGGAAGCTAATTTGGATTTGTAGTTCGCTTTGGAGGACTTCACTAGGAGTCTTATTTGCTTGTTTAAGTTGAGCAGGGAGTGTTTCCAGTTTTGAGACCATTCCTTCCTACTTTTAGATTGTCAGTCATCCACTTCTTTGTTTTTCCTTGAAGACCCTGCTATCAGGTACACCATAGTCAATACAACTGTACATGTGCTAGTATAAAGCATTGGTGTATAACTCAGGATAGGTGTCTGTTCCTTCAGTGGGGGAAGGGGCTATGAAGCTTTTTATGCTGTCACACAACAGGTTGCAATTGACCTTGGAAAATTATTTTAGAGTAGCTGTTTCTAAGGGGGGGGGGGGTCTTGTGTTATAGTTACTTCTAGCGAGACTAATTTGTGGTCAGATATCATCAGGAATGGCCACACACTGTGGGTGGTGCAGTAGTCCCCTATGTTGTTGAGCACCAGATCCAGAATGTTTGAGGCCCTTGTGGGGGTGGCAACCAGCTGATCCAGGGCATTGGTGTTTACAAAGTCCAGGAACCTTTTGGCAAGTGAGTTAGAACACATATAATATACATAGCCAAAGGAAGGGTAATTAAAGTCACCAAAAACTGGGGTGTTTGGTTGTTTCTTGATTGACTCAAGTACATCCAAGAAGGCTGAGTGGATGTCCTCATTCATGGAGGGGGTCCTATAGCTGGCAATGACCTGAAGAGGGGTCTTGCATACAGTCAGTTGCACCTGAAGTAATTCAAGGGAACCATGCTGTTTAAGCAATCTAGAGGTGTATTTATCTTAATGAATATTGATACACTACCTCATTGACTTCTTATGCCTTCAGTTTGTGGACTGAACTTGTGGACGGAAATGTAACCTGGTATAGCTGGGGTGGTCTCCACAGCCTTAAACCAGGTCTCAATATCTGCACAAATGTCAGCATCTTCCAAGGTGAGGACTACTCTCAGTGACTGCAGTTTCTGGGATAGACTCCTACCATTTAGCAGCATAATCTTGAGATTGTTTTTAGAGGGTATTTTTATGTCAGGAATTTTGTTCTTGTGACATTGCCTAAAAAAGGCACTATGGTGGTGGCAAGAGCCTTAGCCAGTAACCAAAATCCCAAGCATGACAGATGAAGACCATCTCTTGCAAAGCATCTAGGTCTGTTGATCATGTCATCCCAGGTTGACAGATACCGGAAACCAGAAAATAAGCCAATATTTGAAGTCAATCATTTTTTCTTTGTATTGCGGTATCATCCTAGGTGAAGGTAAAATGCTGCTTAAGACTAGGGACATTCATACCTGAGACACATAAACATAGATCTTAGTCATGTCTCTCTTCATATAGTCAAGTGAAGTATGTCTGAAGTTGTTCACACCAACATGGACTATGATGGAGTCATAACAGTGCCTGTTGTTGAGAGACTTGAGTCCGTGTGTGATGTGGTGGATCCTGGCACCAGACAGACAGCTGACCATGACTTTTTCCTTGTCCGAAGTGGTGAGAGGAATATCGGTGCATCTCATAATTGAGTTATCTATGACTAATATATTTGTTTTTATTTTATGCCTTAGGGGCTTGACTGGTAAGACACTGGTGTATGACACATTATGCGCACTATGTTCTGTAGATGATGTATTATGTGCATCATGCTTGTGTTTTTGAGGTCTCTGATGTTTAGGTAAGCTTCTGGTAAGGACATCCACATATGTAGGTTTATGTGTTGTTGGTTTGGTAGGTGTAGGAAGTGAGGTGTGCATGCTGAAAACCTGCTTAGTATCAGGTGAACTGACTGGTGAGTGACAGAGCCTGGATTCTACATTTTTGGTATAGATGCATCTCTCATATAAAG